>NC_048569.1:93086826-93144326 GCF_013265735.2 Oncorhynchus mykiss | reverse complement strand
AACTGGCTACAGCTGAGGAAACGAGGGGCGGCAGGTAACCTAGCGGTTAGAGCAGGTAGCCTAGCGGTTAGAGCAGGTAGCCTAGAGAGAGAGGGCTGTGAGTGGTGGATTTTAGAGAGAGAGGGCTGTGAGTGGTGGATTTTAGAGAGAGAGGGCTGTGAGTGGTGGATTTTAGAGGGAGAGAGGGCTGTGACTGGTAGAGCAGGTAGCCTAGCGGTAAGAGCAGGTGGCCTAGCGGTAAGAGCAGGTAGCCTAGCGGTAAGAGCAGGTAGCCTAGCGGTAAGAGCAGGTAGCCTAGCGGTAAGAGCAGGTAGCCTAGCGGTAAGAGCAGCTAGCCTAGCGGTAAGAGCAGCTAGCCTAGCGGTAAGAGCACTGACTGACTTGCCTAGTTAAATAAAGTTAAAAAATATATATTTCTATATTATTCTAGCGTTGTGCAACCTACCTTCTACACATGGTCTCCTAGGCCTAATAAGAGAGGAGGATGAGGCAAAAATATTCATTTTAGCTTATAGTTATCCAGTTGTGAGGACAGCAGAGTTGCTCTCTGCAGCTCATGATGATTTTACAACCCCCATCACAAGACAGTCAGTGAGGCTTGTTGACTGTGTCACTCGCTCCATTTGCACATTCCGGGCACCATAGACATGCCCACACAGGTCTTCAGCACACACAGACATGCCCACACAGGTCTTCAGCACACACAGACATGCCCACACAGACATGCCCACACAGGTCTTCAGCACAAACAGACAGGCCCACACAGACAGGCCCACACAGACAGGCCCACACAGACAGGCCCACACAGACAGGCCCACACAGGTCTTCAGCACACACAGACAGGCCCACACAGACAGGCCCACAGCACACACAGACAGGCCCACACAGACAGGCCCACAGCACACACAGACAGGCCCACACAGACAGGCCCACACAGACAGGCCCACACATGTCTTCAGCACACACAGACAGGCCCACACAGACAGGCCCACACAGACAGGCCCACACAGACAGGCCCACACAGACAGGCCCACACAGACAGGCCCACACAGACAGGCCCACACAGGTCCTCCTTTCCACAGAGTGGAATAGGCTTCTAGAAAAGATTTGGCTCCACTAAATATATTTTGTAAATCTCGTAATATATCTCGTTCCTCCCGTTGCATGCGTGCGTCATTTTCAACTTTTTATTTTTGTTTGGGGGGGGGGGGGGGGGACCCATTTTGTATATCACAATGTTTTAAGAGTACATAATCACGATGGGAAAGGTTGACATCACGCTACCCTAGTTGGCTACACTTCCAGGATTACTTTGGCGGAGAAATCACAAAAGCTAACTAGCAATCTGAGGAAGGTACAGAACTTGTCACTCAGATCTTTAAAGTGCGTCTCGGCAGAAACGCAAAATTAGTTTAGCCACAACCCTCTCTCTCTAAAATCCACCACTCACAGCCCTCTCTCTCTAAAATCCACCACTCACAGCCCTCTCTCTCTAAAATCCACCACTCACAGCCCTCTCTCTCTAAAATCCACCACTCACAGCCCTCTCTCTCTAAAATCCACCACTCACCCTCTCTCTCTAAAATCCACCACTCACAACCCTCTCTCTCTAAAATCCACCACTCACAGCCCTCTCTCTCTAAAATCCACCACTCACAGCCCTCTCTCTCTAAAATCCACCACTCACAACCCTCTCTCTCTAAAATCCACAACTCACAGCCCTCTCTCTCTAAAATCCACCACTCACAGCCCTCTCTCTCTAAAATCCACCACTCACAGCCCTCTCTCTCTAAAATCCACCACTCACAGCCCTCTCTCTCTCTAAAATCCACCACTCACAGCCCTCTCTCTCTCTAAAATCCACCACTCACAGCCCTCTCTCTCTCTAAAATCCACCACTCACAGCCCTCTCTCTCTCTAAAATCCACCACTCACAGCCCTCTCTTTCTAAAATCCACCACTCACAGCCCTCTCTTTCTAAAATCCACCACTCACAGCCCTCTCTCTCTAAAATCCACCACTCACAGCCCTCTCTCTCTAAAATCCACCACTCACAGCCCTCTCTTTCTAAAATCCACCACTCACAGCCCTCTCTCTCTAAAATCCACCACTCACAGCCCTCTCTCTCTAAAATCCACCACTCACAGCCCTCTCTCTCTAAAATCCACCACTCACAGCCCTCTCTCTCTAAAATCCACCACTCACAGCCCTCTCTCTCTAAAATCCACCACTCACAGCCCTCTCTCTCTAAAATCCACCACTCACAGCCCTCTCTCTCTAAAATCCACCACTCACAGCCCTCTCTCTCTAAAATCCACCACTCACAGCCCTCTCTCTCTAAAATCCACCACTCACAGCCCTCTCTCTCTAAAATCCACCACTCACAGCCCTCTCTCTCTAAAATCCACCACTCACAGCCCTCTCTCTCTAAAATCCACCACTCACAGCCCTCTCTCTCTAAAATCCACCACTCACAGCCCTCTCTCTCTAAAATCCACCACTCACAGCCCTCTCTCTCTAAAATCCACCACTCACAGCCCTCTCTCTCTAAAATCCACCACTCACAGCCCTCTCTCTCTAAAATCCACCACTCACAGCCCTCTGTAGGACTCCTTTAGCCAAACAACACCTGCTTAGTTAATTGATGTAGAAACACAAACTCACAACCTAAAATAGTCAATATTCCATTGGTAAGTAAAACTACTATCCGTTCTCCTACGCCTGAATCTCTCTCACACACACACACACACACACACACACACACACACACACATAGAGAGGTCATTGTACAGCCCAGGGCTACTTCTGAGTGTGGTAATCTTGATATTCATGAGTTCTCTCCTCTAATGAAGTGGTTCCTTGAGGGAGTGTGTGCGTGCTACAGGCGTAAGGAAAAAGCGAGCGAGAGAGAGACTCTCTTAACATCCAGTATCTGTCTTCCATTACAGTCGGTCTGTTGTTGGACTCCAGAGTGGGTTCTGGGGTGGGCCAGTCTTACTGGTTTATCATACTGGGCTGGGTGCCAGGCCTGGCACATTAAGGACTAATGAAGAAGAACAGCCTGAATGATGTGTCTCTTACTGCTCGTACAGGATGTCTCATGATCACATCAACCACAGCCAGGGAACTTTTTGTTGTGATTAGTCAAGGAGGGAGGGAGGGAGGGAGGGAGAGAGAGTGAGCAGAAGAGTTGATGTGGCGGTTTGGGATGTGGCGGTTTGGGATGTGGCGGTTTGGGATGTGGCGGTTTGGGATGTGGCGGTTTGGGATGTGGCGGTTTGGGATGTGGCGGTTTGGGATGTGGCGGTTTGGGATGTGGCGGTTTGGGATGTGGCGGTTTGGGATGTGGCGGTTTGGAATGTGGCGGTTTGGGATGTGGCGGTTTGGGATGCCGTGACTTCCTACTGCTTATGTATTATATTTGTTTTGAGGATTTTTATTTTTTATTTTAGCAAATTTTTACCGAGACGACATTTTATTTTATTTTATTCTTGATGCTTGTATAGATGATGAGCATGTATGACACATTGGAGCTGTGGAGAAAGTCCCTGAATCAGGAGAGGTCTTGACAATTGCCCTTCTGAAGGCCTCTCTCTCATCATGTCCAAGGTGGTGGTAGCACCAGAAGAACTAACCATGTCTAGATGTCTCCTGCCCTAGTGGGAAAACAGACCACTGTAATTCATATCATCAGGTTTCAAATACATTTTGCCTTCTCTGAGGACAATGGATGCATCTGATTTGTCATCCAGCGAAGTCTCTCCTCTCTCTCTCTCTCTCTCGCTCGCTCGCTCGCTCGCTCTCTCTCTCTCTCTCTCTGTCTCTGTGTGTCTCTGTCTCTGTGTGTCTCTGTCTCTGTGTGTCTCTGTCTCTGTGTGTCTCTGTCTCTGTGTGTCTCTGTCTCTGTGTGTCTCTGTCTCTGTGTGTCTCTGTCTCTGTGTGTCTCTGTCTCTGTGTGTCTCTGTCTCTGTGTGTCTCTGTCTCTGTGTGTCTCTGTCTCTGTCTCTGTGTGTGTGTGTCTCTCTGTCTCTGTGTGTGTGTGTCTCTGTGTGTCTCTGTCTCTGTGTGTGTGTCTCTCTCTGTCTCTGTGTCTCTGTCTCTGTGTGTGTGTGTGTCTCTCTGTCTCTGTGTGTGTCTCTCTGTGTCTCGGTCTCTGTGTTAGAGCCCTGACTCAACAGCCTTGAAATCACCACCGTGCTCTGTCACGTATGTTCATTGTCTCTGGTAAAGTTAGAAGGCCTGGTTCCTGTGGCCCTAAAGGCACCCGAGTGACTTCTCCCCCTAAATGGGGAGTGTGTGTTGTGCCCATGCACCCCCAACCCTAGCCAATCAGCTACAGGTCTATAGTTAGACAGCCCATTAACAGCTGCCCCCTCTCTCCTTCCCCCTCTCTCCTCTCCCAAACCACCAGTTGTCCCCACTAGTAGCAAGAGGAGTCACCCATAGTGCTTTGCAACAGCTGAGGGGGAGCTGGATCAACTTTCCATTCGACCAATGATATTTATGGATCTCATTCCTAATATCACCACAATATTGACCTTGACACACAAACAACTCTTGATGCCCAACAAAATGCTTTTCCTCACAGTGATTTGTTGTTTCAAACTTTGGCAAACTCGGTTTGCGATGTAGAATTCTAACGGGTGCCATGTTTTCGCCAAAGCTCCCTCCAAGAAGACAAAACAAACAACCATTATTTCATTATGGAAGGTTTGATGCTAACATGGAGGATTTAGTGTTCACCTTCTGTGACTGGTCGGGAGTTGCTCGTCCCTGCTAGCGCTAACATGAACTATGGCAGTCCAGTCTCTTCCTGTGCCAAGTCCGTTAGCTATATACTCTCCTGCTGGCAGAGCTGCTGTGGCAGGCAGGCCTTACGAATGGGAAGGCCTGCGATTAGCAAGTCACATTCCACTTCCTCCCTCCCTCTCCTAGCCCCTCCCCACTTCTGTGTTCTAATTGAATTGAATAGTTCTGATTCCAACATTTTCCAGCTCCTGCCCAGTGCAACGTCCCACAACAAACCCAGAGAACTCTGAATCAGAGCCCTATTGACATTTGTCATGTTTGAGCTCGTTGGGATTCAAGAAACCCTCCAACTGATGGAAGGTTATCCATCAAAGGAAGGGAATTCTAGGATTTCCTATTTAGTTAGTCTGTCTTAAAGACCATGTTTAGCAGTAGACTGAGACAGAGACTACTAGATCTGCTCCCACAGAACCCTATTCCCCTACAGTCAGTGTGGCGGTTTCCATTGTGTGCATGGAGGGGGCATTCCCCTTGTAACCAGAGCTCTGGAGCCTGGCCTGAATGGGAAACTCGATCTGCTCCTTCATGCCGGCCTCTGATTTAAGATTACTGGGAGGGACCCGCGATGGAATGGGAATGCTGCTCATTCCAACGCAGCCCTGTCACTCTCTGGTGTGGTCAGTGGGCAGAGAAGGGTTAGTCCTGATTCAGACCACCTGTAATTACGTAGAGGAAATGCTGTTTAACCATAATGTGTGTGTGTGTGTTTCCAACCATTCACCTTCCTAAACTCTCCAGTATAGTCTCTACGACAGGGCAGTTCTTCCTAAACTCTCCAGTATAGTCTCTACGGCAGGGCAGTCCTTCCTAAACTCTCCAGTATAGTCTCTACGGCAGGGCAGTTCTTCCTAAACTCTCCAGTATAGTCTCTATGGCAGGGCAGTCCTTCCTAAACTCTCCAGTATAGTCTCTACGGCAGGGCAGTTCTTCCTAAACTCTCCAGTATAGTCTCTACGGCAGGGCAGTTCTTCCTAAACTCTCCAGTATAGTCTCTACGACAGGGCAGTTCTTCCTAAACTCTCCGGTATAGTCTCTACGGCAGGGCAGTTCTTCCTAAACTCTCCAGTATAGTCTCTACGGCAGGGCAGTTCTTCCTAAACTCTCCAGTATAGTCTCTACGACAGGGCAGTCCTTCCTAAACTCTCCAGTATAGTCTCTACGGCAGGGCAGTTCTTCCTAAACTCTCCAGTATAGTCTCTATGGCAGGGCAGTCCTTCCTAAACTCTCCAGTATAGTCTCTACGGCAGGGCAGTTCATCCTAAACTCTCCAGTATAGTCTCTACGGCAGGGCAGTTCTTCCTAAACTCTCCAGTATAGTCTCTACGACAGGGCAGTTCTTCCTAAACTCTCCAGTATAGTCTCTACGGCAGGGCAGTTCTTCCTAAACTCTCCAGTATAGTCTCTACGGCAGGGCAGTCCTTCCTAAACTCTCCAGTATAGTCTCTACGGCAGGGCAGTCCTTCCTAAACTCTCCAGTATAGTCTCTACGACAGGGCAGTTCTTGCACCATTTTGTATGTTTCTCCCTGTTCTTCTCTGGCGTTGGATCTCAGAAAGCAGCAGAACGCCTCTGGGTTTATCAGCGTATAACATCAAAATACTGACCAAACCCCCGTGGGAGGGTACCACACGAAACAATCCTCAGCATTCAGCTATAGGCCCATCATGTAGACTGCTACCCTATCTCTATATTTTACTGTAACTATTTCCCCCAGACAAAATGTCGAATCAAATGAAATGTTATTGGTCAAGATACACGTGTTCAGCAGATGTTATTGCGTGTGTAACGAAATGCCTGTGTTTCTAGTTCCGACAGTGCAGCAATATCTTAACAATTTCACAACAACTACCCAATAAACAACTCCCAAACACGCATAGATCTAAGTAAAGGAATGGAATTAAGAATATATAAATATATGAGATGAGTGATGTCAGAGGGGCATAGACTGCGATACAGTAGGTAGTGTAGAATACAGTTTATACATATGAGATGAGTAATGTCAGAGCGGCATAGACTGCGATACAGTAGGTAGTGTAGAATACAGTATATACATATGAGATGAGTAATGTAAGATATGTAAACATTATTAAAGTGGCCAATGATTTCAAGTCATTATCACTAACCATGTTTCCATCCAACACTTTTTATGCAAGTGAAGTCATACCCGTATGTTTTATATATATATATATATATACAAACAAACAAACAAACAAACAAACAAACAAACAAACAAACACACACACACACACACACACACACACACACACACACACACACACACACACACACACACACACATACACACATACACATACACATACACATACATACATACATACATACATACATACATACATACATACATACATACATACATACATACATACATACATACATACATACATACATACATACATACATACATACATACATACATACATACATACATAAATAAATGGGACGTTTCGGTACAATTTTATAAATGCGAACAAATAATTAGTTTGTTCTATATGGTGGGATCTTGAAATGGCTGTGGAAACTCTATTATACACACATACTGATATAATAACCATCATATTGGAGTAGACTTGGAGTCACACAACGACATGGTGTGTGTGGTCCTACCACTGCGCCTCGGGGGAAACCATGCAGTTTAAATGAGTCTACGGATGAAATAAGTTATGAACTTCACAGGGTGGGTGAAAGTACCCGGATGAGCTTGATGCTCCTTTACAATAGATATCGAGGGACTTATTCTGGTGTCATGATGATCGATGCTTGATTTGCCGTTTTTTGACAAGCATTCTCGCTCTTAGCCATTTAATAATCTCATCATGTAGCCTAGCCTATCCACACTGTATCTGCGAGCTCATAGGATACGCCAACGCACCAGGATCAGACTAGTCACGTTTTGTTATTTAAAGGGCTGAAAATGCGATGGGAAACACGTTGATCATTCACATTTTCATGTCCAGAATAAAATATGTGACCTTTTTTTGTGTGTGTGTGTGTGTGTGTGTGTGCGTGCGTGCACACTACGTCAACTAGTGATTCTGGATCTGCAACAAGTCTGTTTGGTGGAAACACCACGGGTGAGAGAATTTTTAAAATATTTTCTTCATGCTGATTTTTCAGAATATTCACATGAAAATCTGTTGCCAGTTGGATGGAAACCAAGCTATTGTCTTCAACAAGACACCACGGTGGTTTCTTATCAGAACCCCTGGTTACATCTGAAGCTATTGACTTCATGACTGTACATGTGAAGCGTCCGGTTGGCGTGGATGCAGTCTTTCGACTGGAAGCCTGTGTAGTGTGCGGAGGAACGGGGTGACGTGGGAGAACTTGGGGAGGTTGAACACCAGGCGGTCTGTTCACAAAACAATGTCCATACAGGCTATAACACTTTTACAATGGGTCAAGCTTTTGTAGGCCAACGTTCCTTGCTAGCTTAAAGCTGAAGCCAACATCAACTCACTACCCCTAGTACTTTGTCTGTGATATGTAATGTATGATAACGGTAATGAAAAATAGGATCATATCAAAGCTGATTGCGACCAAAACTTTGTCGGTCTTTCTCAGATGTCTCTCCCAAAATGCCTTATTTATTGACCTTTATTTAACTAGTTAAGAACAAATTCTTATTTTCTATGACGGCCTAGGAACAGTGGGTTAACTGCCTGTTCAGGGGCAGAACGACAGATTTGTACCTTGTCAGCTTGGGGATTCGAACTTGCAGCCTATCGGTTACTAGTCCAACGCTCTAACCACTAGGCTACGCTGCCACTTTAGCAAACTGACTCTCTGCGAATAGGGCTCCGATAAAACTAAGCCCAGAAACTCAATGCATGCACTCAGTCCTATTGGATATGCATTCACCTGCATTGTGAATAAGCCTCGGCTACATCTTGATTTACCCAGTTTATCAACAGACTACAGATTTACTATTCAAGAATTTGATTGTATAATTGATTCATTCGTGAGTACATGGCGGTCTCTGAAAAATGTTGCCATAAAACAATTCAAATGTAATGATATTGAACTCAAAAGATGCCTAACGAATGAACAGAACAAGTTAAGTTTGCCTGGATCAAGGACCGCTCTGTGACTTTGGCTAACTAAATATGCCTTCTGTTTTGTCGTGGTATTGTTTTGCTATCTAGTATCATGATGGTATCGAGTATTGTGACTCTAAACCTTGTATCGGTATTGTCAAAATGATGTTACCCTAGATGGGATGGAGCGGCCGGACATCATTAGTCTCACACGAGACAGAGGGGAGAAAGAGATCAAGGCGTAGGGTAGTTCTGGGTGATTGGGACCAGTGGACTCAATAGGCTGAGTGAATAAGGAGAGGATGTTGTCTTTTCAAAGTCATCCGCGGAGAGGGAGGGGGGGGGGAGGAAGTGAAGGATTAAGGAGGGAGGAGGCGGCGGCAAAGAGTGATTTAGAAATGGGATTTAGCAGCGGATACAGAGGAAATGAATGGGAAGGATAGTCACCATCTTAGTAGTGTGTTGTAATGTGGCTCTGTAGATCAGACCGTCAGTGGACTGTGTACACACAAGGTTCTGAACGTCTGGGGAGCGCTGGTGTAAACATGTAGAGGGGGGAGTAGAGAGAGGGGGGGGGGGAGTAGAGGAGAGGGAGCGAGAGAGGGGGGGGGAAGGGGAAGAGGGAGGGGGGGGAGAGACTGTTTATACTGAAGTCCTGTGACTTTTATGAGTTGTGATGGAGACTGTGTGTCAGGGTTTCCGTAGAGGAAGATGTGATGCTGGACATTTTCGCCCTGCAGGGTATTAATTTACAGGACATTTTAAGGAAAGTGCCGGATCCATATGCCATGGGTGTGAGACCTGATTAGGGCGTCCACCCACGTTTTTTCACAATGACAGAAATCACATTTTAGATTATGGTAATTAATCTTACCTGAACTTGCAACGAGCGTGGTGTTTCTATCAAAATCTGACGCGCATGGCCCTCCCGGGTGGAGCTGCAGTACAGCGCCAGCTGTGCCACCAGAGACTCTGGGTTCGCACCCAGGCTCTGTCGCAGCCGGCCGTGACCGGGAGGTCCGTGGGGCGATTCTAAATTGGCCTAGCGTCGTCTGGGTTAGGGAGGGTTTGGCCGGTAGGGATATCCTTGTCTCATCGCGCACCAGCGACTCCTGTTGCCAGGTACACGGTGTTTCCTCCGACACATTGGTGCGGCTGGCTTCCCGGGTTGGATGCGCGCTGTGTTAAGAAGCAGTGCGGCTTGGTTGGGTTGTGTATCGGAGGACGCATGACTCTCGACCTTCGTCTCTCCCGAGCCCGTACGGGAGTTGTAGCGATGAGACAAGATAGTAGCTACTACAACAATTGGATACTACGAAATTGGGGAGAAAAAAAAGGGGGTAAAAATAAATAAATAAATAAAACAATATAAAATCTGACGCCACTTTATGAAGATGTTAGAAAAGCCATTCCACGTATATTTTCGTCCAGACAACGAGACGAGTAACGAACATCACGAGCTGTTCAACGCATTAGAACGTTCGAGATGTCGTTCCCATAGCAACGAATTACAACATTCCCAAACCAGAAACCGTGGATTGATGGCAGCATTTGCATGAAACTGAAAGCGCGAACCACTAGCTTGTGTCAGTCTACTATACCCCGGTGTAGAAAAGCTTAGCTATTCTATTGGTCAGCCTTTTCCAAACAGGCTCTGGGACAGTTTTTTTGGGATGGTACATCCTCAAATTCATACAACTGGTAGGCCTACGCTACATAAAACATTTCAAAAGTGCATCGTTCATGTGAACGGTTTCTTGTCTGTTTAGAAAAAGAGGAGATTCAAAGATGCAACAACTAGGATGGGTTGCTAATGTGACTAGGATTGTGCCTTTGACTACTGGACAACGGAGGGAAAAGAAGGTGATTTGGAAAACCAATAGAATACGAGAGAAATAGGCTACTGGTTTCAATGGAGAGACGGCACATAGAAGTTTAAAATGATCGCCTCCATGGATATGGTGTGATTTTGCCTAGGCTACTTTGAAGCAAGGTAAGACATGATTCATATGTAGTAAAATGTTCAGGTTTCAAACTATTTAAGTATTTATATTAAAAAATTTCAAAAAAAGCTTAATTATCCCAGACGATTGGCCGGCGGACAATTTTATTTATCGGCTTTTCTAAAAAATAAAAACATTGGCCAAAAAAATTGCTTTTACCTGCTAACGGAAACCCTGGTCTGTGTGCTGAGTGAGCCACTGAGGGGGACTGGGGAGGGAGGGGTCTGTGTGCTGAGTGAGCCACTGGGACTGTTGTTTCAGCCTGTTCCATTGCTTCAGCCATTGTTCCCGTTTCCTCTAAACAATGTGCTGCTCTTTCCCAAACACCACCACGTGAAGCCCCTCAGACCCACCCAGAACCTCAGGCCTCAGACCCACCCAGAACCTCAGGCCTTCAGGCCCCTGCTCATGTGTTTTCCTCAGTCCATGGAAACACACCGTCTGATTCTGACACTGTGCCATCCTGGTCATGGCCGTAACCCAGGGTCTTCAGTTTCAACTTGGCACGAGGACAGGATCAGCTGCTTTCTCACTTTGAAAGGAAAAGAGAGCTGATCCACTGCCGTTTTAGAGGTGAGGAGATATTCCCACTAAGGGCCTGAGGACAGTCATCCCCTCCCCACAGCTGCAGGACAGCTGCCCCACCAACAGCCCGAGGCCCTGTTGTGCTCTGACGTCCACAGGCAACTCCCACCCCAGGCACAGTTCTAGGATCTGCTTACCCTCTCCAACTTATTAAAGGAAAACACAAAATGACCTGCGGTCAGTGTCTATGTGCGACTTCATCCAACTCTCCCACAGGCCTTTCGTACGTCTGAGGAGCGACACTCTGCCGCCTTGAGTCTTAACAACATCAATCAGCCTTTCCTCTGTAGTCTCACGCACATGGACTCACTCACTCACTCACTCACTCACTCACAGACACTCACAGACACTCACAGACACACAGAGAATAGTGATTTCTTGGAGCTGCAGGCCACAACAATCATTTAAAGCCTTCCTTTCAGATGTCCCAGATTAGGGCCTGGTACTACTACCATGTTCAGTGTTTAACCTCTGTCTTGTGTGTATTCAGCTGGAGTGGCTGAGGTTATTTATTCACTTTTGGGGAGTATAAGTCTGTGGGTGTTTCCTTCATTAGCTTTTGACCGCTGTTTTGTTGTTGAGTAACCACAGTCGTACTGACTCAACAGTTTATCTCCAGTCTGTCCTGGAATCTACATCTCAGCTCTGTTTTTTTATTTCTTTGAGCCCTTGTGGTGTCCGATGACTAACCCCACAGTGGAGTCTTCCTGCCTGGGTTACAGCACAGAGTAACAGGACATGGGTTTTTACCTTCCCAGAGTGCATCTGTGAGTCACAACATGGTTTGGGAAAGAAGCCCTTTGTGCCCTCACACTCTGACTCAATCTGGAGGCGCGTGCCCCACGCTGTGCCACTCGCTGTGCCACTCGCTGTGCCCCGCACTGTGCCACCTGCTGACTATCTAGTGCCCATTGTAAACAACATTAAAAATATATATATATATATTCTCTTGATTGTATCTAAGTACACTGCAATTCGGTTTCACATGTAAAATGCCAAAGTTTATTTTTGGGGGCATGTATGGCTGTATATGTAAGGGATAATCAACAAGATGGGTATGGAAATGAATGAAAACAACTTTCCTCGGAGTTGCATTATTTTCCAGAGGTCGCGTAGCGCCACAAGTTATTATCCCTTTTATCATTTAACATCTACTGAAGTAGCTAGCCAGATTACCAAATATGTTTATAACTAAACCAAGATAGACCACAGCTTGCCTTTTCCAATGGGGAAAAACATTGTACTAGTGGGCAGAACAAGCAAGGAGGTGGGCAGAGCCAAGCACGCGCTAGCGAGATCCTATTGGCAGGTTGTAGTACACATCTGCATATTTCCGTTGGGGAACGCCTACTCTGTGAAGTGCGCGTGAGCAAATAGCTAAATTCACCTTTGCACTCCGTCTAAACAACATGATTTTTGACAAACTTTTGCAAAGGGTGAAGTCTACAAAACGTAAGTCCTCTCTGTTCATAACAAATTTTAGTTTTGGGAACAGAACTGTATTGAGATCCAAATGTTTTAATCGATGAGAGCATTTGCAGAATGTTGGCCAAAATCCATCTCGTGCCATCTTCTCCTATTGCCTGCCAGTGGGCTTCCTCTCACGACCATATTTGGTCGTGAGTGGAAACAGCCAACCGGATGCTTCACATTTACACATCCAGTGAAATATCTGGTTCATTGTTCTATCTGTGAGTTTACTTCATGGCGACAGTAGTTGCTTTGGTAACCAAACAGACTTGCAAGTTTTAGCTAACCAAACCATCAGTCCTAGTTTGCTTTTATGAAAACTGAATTCAACAATGCCAATAATGTTTTCAATTTCGACTTGGGCTTTCAAAAGCAGCTCAGACGTCGATCATGTAAGAATGAACCATCGCCGTTGGATTCTACCGCGCGAATATACCACGCGTTATAAGCCAATCAGAAACGAGTATTCAACAATGCCATGGTATATAACTGTGTAATGAACAATACTATGAAGGAGGTATCAGGGCAGTATCCCTGCTGTGGGATAGGAGTTGTGCACCCCCCCCACCCCCACCCCCCCAGTGAGTCACAGCATGCATAGTGTGGGAATCCCTTTGTGTGTGTGTGTTAGAGGGAGAGAAAGAGAATCCCTTTGTGCCCTACCCACAACCCTCTGACTCACTGTAGGCAATGTGCTCCGCTCCCTTCCACACTGTCAAGACTCCTTCCTGGACTTTGTATTGTAAACAGACTAGTTTCCCATCCCACGCACTGAGCTGGCAAGCAGCCTTGATGGATACGTAGATATAACTGTTTAAGGGAACTGGTTGGTCTTGAACATTTGAGCACGGTTACATGCACACAGTAATGAGATTTACTGTGGATTGTCAGGACACACACACATATACATAGTTTGTTTTAAACCGTTGACATGCTTTTCGAGAATAATGATTTCCCTAATAATCTGGTTTACATGGGACACATCTGCAATCAGGCTACTGGTGGGACTTTTGATAAACTTTTGATAATTTTTAAAAATGATGTAAAAAAAAATATATATATTATTTTTAAATGTATTTTATATTATTTTGTTTTTACATTTTGAAAGCAGTTTACATGTCCTAATAATTCGAAAGGTTTCTCAGAAAACCAGTTGTTTTTAATTGGCCTTACTTCGATCATGACCTTTACGACTATTTTTAAGATGAGTAAAGGCTCTAGTTGTACCTGTTTTTAAAAGGCTCTAGTTGTACCTGTTTTTAAAAGGCTCTAGTTGTACCTGTTTTTAAAAGGCTCTAGTTGTACCTGTTTTTAAAAGGCTCTAGTTGTACCTGTTTTTAAAAGGCTCTAGTTGTACCTGTTTTTAAAAGGCTCTAGTTGTACCTGTTTTTAAAAGGCTCTAGTTGTACCTGTTTTTAAAAGGCTCTAGTTGTACCTGTTTTTAAAAGGCTCTAGTTGTACCTGTTTTTAAAAGGCTCTAGTTGTACCTGTTTTTAAAAGGCTCTAGTTGTACCTGTTTTTAAAAGGCTCTAGTTGTACCTGTTTTTAAAAGGCTCTAGTTGTACCTGTTTTTAAATAAGGCTCTAGTTGTACCTGTTTTTAAAAGGCTCTAGTTGTACCTGTTTTTAAAAGGCTCTAGTTGTACCTGTTTTTAAAAGGCTCTAGTTGTACCTGTTTTTAAAAGGCTCTAGTTGTACCTGTTTTTAAAAGGCTCTAGTTGTACCTGTTTTTAAAAGGCTCTAGTTGTACCTGTTTTTAAAAGGCTCTAGTTGTACCTGTTTTTAAAAGGCTCTAGTTGTACCTGTTTTTAAAAGGCTCTAGTTGTACCTGTTTTTAAAAGGCTCTAGTTGTACCTGTTTTTAAAAGGCTCTAGTTGTACCTGTTTTTAAAAGGCTCTAGTTGTACCTGTTTTTAAAGGCTCTAGTTGTACCTGTTTTTAAAGGCTCTAGCTGTACCTGTTTTTAAAGGCTCTAGTTGTACCTGTTTTTAAATAAGGCTCTAGTTGTACCTGTTTTTAAATAAGGCTCTAGTTGTACCTGTTTTTAAATAAGGCTCTAGTTGTACCTGTTTTTAAAAGGCTCTAGTTGTACCTGTTTTTAAAAGGCTCTAGTTGTACCTGTTTTTAAAAGGCTCTAGTTGTACCTGTTTTTAAAAGGCTCTAGTTGTACCTGTTTTTAAAAGGCTCTAGTTGTACCTGTTTTTAAAAGGCTCTAGTTGTACCTGTTTTTAAAGGCTCTAGTTGTACCTGTTTTTAAAAGGCTCTAGTTGTACCTGTTTTTAAAAGGCTCTAGTTGTACCTGTTTTTAAAAAGGCTCTAGTTGTACCTGTTTTTAAAAGGCTCTAGTTGTACCTGTTTTTAAAGGCTCTAGCTGTACCTGTTTTTAAAGGCTCTAGTTGTACCTGTTTTTAAATAAGGCTCTAGTTGTACCTGTTTTTAAATAAGGCTCTAGTTGTACCTGTTTTTAAAGGCTCTAGTTGTACCTGTTTTTAAAAGGCTCTAGTTGTACCTGTTTTTAAAAGGCTCTAGTTGTACCTGTTTTTAAAAGGCTCTAGTTGTACCTGTTTTTAAAAGGCTCTAGTTGTACCTGTTTTTAAAAGGCTCTAGTTGTACCTGTTTTTAAAGGCTCTAGCTGTACCTGTTTTTAAAGGCTCTAGTTGTACCTGTTTTTAAAGGCTCTAGTTGTACCTGTTTTTAAATAAGGCTCTAGTTGTACCTGTTTTTAAATAAGGCTCTAGTTGTACCTGTTTTTAAATAAGGCTCTAGCTGTACCTGTTTTTAAATAAGGCTCTAGCTGTACCTGTTTTTAAATAAGGCTCTAGCTGTACCTGTTTTTAAAAGGCTCTAGTTGTACCTGTTTTTAAAAGGCTCTAGTTGTACCTGTTTTTAAAAGGCTCTAGTTGTACCTGTTTTTAAAGGCTCTAGCTGTACCTGTTTTTAAAGGCTCTAGTTGTACCTGTTTTTAAATAAGGCTCTAGTTGTACCTGTTTTTAAAAGGCTCTAGTTGTACCTGTTTTTAAAAGGCTCTAGTTGTACCTGTTTTTAAAGGCTCTAGCTGTACCTGTTTTTAAATAAGGCTCTAGTTGTACCTGTTTTTAAATAAGGCTCTAGTTGTACCTGTTTTTAAATAAGGCTCTAGCTGTACCTGTTTTTAAATAAGGCTCTAGCTGTACCTGTTTTTAAATAAGGCTCTAGCTGTACCTGTTTTTAAATAAGGCTCTAGCTGTACCTGTTTTTAAATAAGGCTCTAGCTGTACCTGTTTTTAAATAAGGCTCTAGTTGTACCTGTTTTTAAATAAGGCTCTAGTTGTACCTGTTTTTAAATAAGGCTCTAGTTGTACCTGTTTTTAAATAAGGCTCTAGTTGTACCTGTTTTTAAAAGGCTCTAGCTGTACCTGTTTTTAAATAAGGCTCTAGCTGTACCTGTTTTTAAATAAGGCTCTAGCTGTACCTGTTTTTAAAGGCTCTAGTTGTACCGGTTTTTAAATAAGGCTCTAGCTGTACCCTGTTTTTAAAGGCTCTAGTTGTACCCTGTTTTTAAAGGCTCTAGTTGTACCCTGTTTTTTAAAGGCTCTAGTTGTACCCTGTTTTTTAAAGGCTCTAGTTGTACCCTGTTTTTAAAGGCTCTAGTTGTACCCTCTTAGCATGGCATTCCAACTGAAACTTCTCCAGTTACTTATTTCCTAATACTTTAGCTGATGAGATATTGCACAAATACACCATTCATATGAACCCGCTGCAGCCTCTCCTTAGTCTAATATTATAATCAGAGGGATGGTAGTAACCAGGGCCGGGGATTGCCAAGGGACCTTCGCCATACGATGTTATCATGATGCTTAGGCGCCAAAGTGCTATGTTTTCACCATACCAATCGTGTATTTGTGATTCAACACTTCTATTTTATTGCCATTTTGATGTTCCAAACCTATTGAGACGAGAGCAACGAGAAAATGAGTTTTGATCCGTCATGGAAATACGTGCTGATAGCGTGAGCTAGAGCTATCTAGAAAAATCAACACTGGAGTTAAAATATCAATGGGAAAGAGAGAGAAAGCTCTCTGATCTGTAGTAACTTGGTTTTGTTTTTCCCCTGATGTTCTCTCTCTCTCTCTCTCTCCATAGTCACGTGGAGAAGATCACCACTTGGCACGACCCTCGGAAGACCATGACGACAGCCATGAACCAGATGAGTCTCCACGCCCCCCCACCCTCTGCCAGCCCACAGCAACGCAACATGGCCCTGTCCCAGCCCAACCTTGGTGAGTCACACAAGCTCTCTGTGTGTCTCTTTCTGTGTCTCTCTCTCTCTGTGTGTCTCTCTCTGTGTGTCTCTCTCTCTCTCTCTCTCTCTCTCTCTCTCTCTGTGTCTCACTCACTCGTGTGTGTGTGTGTGTGTGTATACACCGACCTAACAACTGTGAGTATCCTACCAAACCACTCCTGACACGTCAGTGTTAACACATCGCCACAGTCCTTGACTATTATCACTCACACCAATGATATCTTTCACCCTGGGGACTACCACAATAACACACACAGTCCTTACCAGCTACCATGATAACGCCAAAGCCTGGTTGAGTGTGTGTGAACCAACCAGAAGCCAGGAAGCCTGTTGCCAGAGAGATGCATGTTGTTGTGTTGAAGGTGGAGAGATAAGGAAGCTCTCCTCACCCCTTTATGCTCCACTTAGTCTGACAGAGCCTGACTGCTCCTTCATAACACAGATTCACATTGACAGGTTCATCTAATTCACATTAGCGATAGCGTAGCGTTGACTGGGTATTCTCATCCGCGTTAGCCTAGCTAACACCTATAATAGACCCAGCTAAGCAATCTGACAGCCACCTTGACTCAGCCTGCAGAACATCAACCCCTCTGCCATTCCACTACTGGAGACAGGCCAATGGGCACCGCTCTCTAAAGGGGCAGGCCAGTGGGCACTGCTCTCTAAAGGGGCAGGCCAATGGGCACCGCTCTCTAGAGGGGCAGGCCAATGGGCACCGCTCTCTAGAGGGGCAGGCCAATGGGCACCGCTCTCTAAAGCAGGGGTGTCAAACACAACTCCAGGAAGGCCTCGTGTTTTATTTGTTCTACAGACAACATGCCAGGAAGAACAACTCTTTGTTGATATTGTGTTGAGAGGTTTGACTGTGTCTCTGTCTGTTGTACAACTGAATGCAGTGGGTTAACTGCCTTGCTCAGGGGCAGAATGACAGATTTTTACCTTGTCAGCTCAGGGATTTGATCCAGCAAACCTCCCGGTTACTCGCCCAATGCTCCTACTTGCCGCCCCACTACTGTGTGTGCCATTTTAGGTGTGTTTACAGCTGGAGAGTGATGGGTGGAGTGGGCAGTGGAGGGGTAAACAAAGCGAGAGGAGGGGGAGAACATTAAAAGAGACAAACAAGTGAAAGACTTAGGAATTTAGGACAGTGGGATAGGGAGGGGGGGCTGGGACAGGGGGGGATGGGAAAGAGGGGTGGCTGACTGGGACAGAGCAGGGGGTGGCTGGCTGGCTGGCTAGGACAGGGAGGGGGGGCTGGCTGGGACATAGAGGGGGGTGGCTGGCTGGCTGGCTGGCTAGGACAGGGGGGGGGGGGGGGGCTGGCTGGCTGGGACAGAGAGGGGGGTGGTGGCTGGGACAGAGAGGAGAGGGTGGCTGGGACAGAGAGGGGAGGGGAGGGTGGCTGGGACAGAGAGGGGAGGGGAGGGTGGCTGGGACAGAGAGGGGAGGGGAGGGTGGCTGGGACAGAGAGGGGAGGGGAGGGTGGCTGGGACAGAGAGGGGAGGGGAGGGTGGCTGGAACAGAGAGGGGAGGGTGGGAAAGAGGGGGGTGTTGGGGTGGCACAGACGGGGCTGGCTGGGACAGAGAGGGGAGGGTGGCTGGGAAAGAGGGATGGCTGACTGGGACAGAGCGGGGGGTGGCTGGCTGGCTAGGACAGGGAGGGGGGGCTGGCTGGGACATAGAGGGGGGTGGCTGGCAGGCTGGCTAGGACGGGGGGGGGGGGGGGGGGGGGGGGGGGCTGGCTGGCTGGGACCAGGGAGGGGGGGGGGGTGGCTGGCTGGGACAGAGAGGGGAGGGGTGGCTGGCTGGGACAGAGAGGGGAGGGGAGGGTGGCTGGGACAGAGAGGGGAGGGGAGGGTGGTTGGGACAGAGAGGGGAGGGGAGGGTGGCTGGGACAGAGAGGGGTGGCTGGGACAGAGAGGTGTGTGGCTGGGTGTATGTGTATGAATAGAGTCTCTCATCCTGAATAATTGTCTGTACACCGCCCAACTCTACTTGTTCAAACGCCACTGGGAGGTTTTTCTCCTGTCTACTCCGTGTCCTTGTGGTTAGTGTCTGCCCTAAGATCGGAAAGTTAGAAGTTGGATCCCCGGCTGAGTCGTACTAAAGACTGTGAAAATGGGACCTGATGCATCTCTGCATTAATGAGAGAGATTGGGGGGGTAAGACCCTGCGATAGACGTCCTGTCCAGGGAGTGTACTGGTACATCAAGCTGCCTCACTTCAGAAACAGGAGATCTGCTCACACACACACACACACACACACACGTTTCTGTCAATCTTCCATGGAAAGTTTTCACATGATAAAATCTGTATTTGATATGGATGTTGGTGACTGATTCACAGGTGCTGTTCTTTCAATGTCCAACTCAAATTTTCATTCTATCGCTCTCTCTCTCCCTCTCCCCACCTAACAACAAATGTTGTAGCTGTTCCTGTAGGCTTCCAGTCAATGCTAGTTAGCATTGTCTCGCCAAACTACCCCCTTCCTAGGTTTAGGCCTTTCTCGGGAGTTTTTCCTAGCCACCGTGCTTCTACACCTGCATTGCTTGCTGTTTGGGGTTTTAGGCTGGGTTTCTGTACAGCACTTTGAGATATCAGCTGATGTAAGAAGGGCTATATAAATACATTTCATTTGATTTGCTAAATTGTAACTATTTCGCCACTATGGCCTATTTATTGCCTTACCTCCCTTATCCTCATTTGCACACACTGTGTGTGTGTATATATATATATATATATCTCTCTATTGTGTTATTGACCTGTATGTTTGTTTATTCCATGTGTAACTCTGTGTTATGTGTGTCGCACTGCTTTGCTTTATCCTGGCCAGGTCGCAGTTGTAAATGAGAACTTGTTCTCAACTAGCCTACCTGGTTAAATAAAATAAAAATTCCATCACAGCACACTAATCTTACATAGAAACTTTAAACTTCTTGCAACTTTCCCATGAAACGTGTCTAGAACATTAATATTTTATACTCGGAGAACAATTTTATTTAACCTTTATTTAACAAGGTCCGTATGTTTGGTGTGTCGTTGATGGAATATTTTTATTTATTTGTATTACCTTAATTTAACTAGGCAAGTCAGTTAAGAACAAATTCTTATTTTCAATGACGGCCTAGGAACAGTGGGTTAACTGTCTTGTTCAGGGGCAGAACGACAGAGTTGTACCTTGTCAGTTTGGGGGTTTGAACTTGCAACCTTCCGGTTACTAATCCAGCGCTCTAACCACTAGGCCGCCCCTATTGCCCTAAACTTCAGAAAAGTGGACACATGAATGTTCTTGCAACGTCCCATGAAACTAGAACCCGACCAATATGGGCTTTTTGGGTCCAATACCAGATCCAATTTAAAAAAAATATATCTGCAAGATATGTTCTGTTTTACAGCGGGGGAATTCGTGTCACTTTTCTCATAAATTGTCATCCCAGAGTAGTTGTCCAAGAAATATGGTTCAGATGTTTCCTTATGTTTCCTTATTGTCACAATATAAGAAATCAATGTCATTATAATGACCCCAAATGTTCCGACGAGCCTCAGATTCTCTTCCTTCCTAACTATTGACTATTGACTATTGGTTATCGGTGGAGTTATCGTCCCATACCGATATAACGGCAAAAATGCCAATATATATCTAGAACATTTCATATGGGATGTTCTGAGAACATTTTAACCACGTTCTTGGTCAATTCTGTTTGACATTAAGGGTATGTTCTCTTAACTCAAACCCCAAAACATGCTAAATAGGTTCTCCGGAGGGTTTTGCTAACATGTATAGAAGGTTCCCATAACTAACGGAAAACTGAACACCAGAGAAACATTACGGGTACCATACAAAACTGTTTACTCTCTCCACGGTTTGCCTCCCTCCCCCTCTCTGTACAGTTCTCTGTGTGTTGTAACCCCTTTCCCCTCCTCTCTCCGGCGTTGACAATGCTGGCAAACGCCCCAGTCTTTGTTGAAGAGGAATTCTCTCTGTCTTTCTTGTCCTGATGGCTATTTTCCACTGCTTTGTTCTCCTTCTCTCCCCTCCCCTTCTCTCCCCTCCCCTTCTCTCCCCTCCCCTTCTCTTTTCCCCTCCCCTTCTCTTTTCCCCTCCCCTCCCATTGTCTCCCCTCCCCTCCCCTTGTCTCCTCTCCCCTCCTTCTCTTTTCCCCTCCCGTCTCCTCTCCCCTCCCCTTCTCCCCTCCCCTCCCCTTGTCTCCCCTCCCCTTCTCCCCTCTCCTCGTCTCCCCTCCCCTCGTCTCCCCTTCCCTCGTCTCCCCTTCCCTCGTCTCCCCTCCCCTCGTCTCCCCTCCCCCCGTCTCCTCTCCCCCCGTCTCCTCTCCCCCCGTCTCCTCTCCCCCCGTCTCCTCTCCCCTCGTCTCCTCTCCCCCCGTCTCCTCTCCCCCCGTCTCCTCTCCCCCCGTCTCCTCTCCCCCCGTCTCCTCTCCCCTCGTCTCCTCTCCCCCCGTCTCCTCTTCTCTTTTACCCTTGTCTCCTCTCCCCTTCTCTTTTACCCTCGTCTCCTCTCCCCTCGTCTCCCCTTCTCTTTTACCCTCGTCTCCTCTCCCCTTCTCTTTTACCCTCGTCTCCTCTCCCCTTCTCTTTTACCCTCGTCTCCTCTCCCCTTCTCTTTTACCCTCGTCTCCTCTCCCCTTCTCTTTTCCCCTCGTCTCCTCTCCCCTTCTCTGCTCCCTCAGATGGACATGTTAGCTCTGATCTGCTGTAGGGTTTGAACAGACAGGTCTATGCTTTCCAGTTAGAGGTCTGGATCCCATACTGTAGATCACTGGTTCCCAACCTTTTTAGGTTAGTGTGCCACCAACTGAATTTGTATTTATTATGGATCCCCATTTAGTTCCTGCCAAGGCAGCAGCTACTCTTCCTGGGGTTTATTATGGGTCCCCATTAGTTCCTGACAAGGCAGCAGCAACTCTTCCTGGGGTTTATTATGGATCCCATTTAGTTCCTGCCAAGGCAGCAGCTACTCTTCCTGGGGTTTATTATGGATCCCCATTAGTTCCTGACAAGGCAGCAGCAACTCTTCCTGGGGTTTATTATGGATCCCATTTAGTTCCTGCCAAGGCAGCAGCTACTCTTCCTGGGGTTTATTATGGATCCCCATTTAGTTCCTGACAAGGCAGCAGCTACTCTTCCTGGGGTCCAGCTAAATTAAGGTTATATATTTGAAAAACATTTTACAAAACATTCATTACAGATTTCACAAAATATTAAATGAGTGCCTTCAGGCTCGTACTCTACAACCACATATCTATTGTGTGTAGTACGTATGTTGTCGTGTGTTTGTATGCATGTACCTATGTTTGTGTTGCTTCACAGTCCCCGATGTTCTACAAGGTTTATTTATTTTAATCTAATTTTACTGCTGGCATGAGTTACTTTATGTGGAATATGTATAGTATGTAGTACTGTGCACCTCCCCATTGTCTGTTCTGGACTTGGGGACTGCGAACGAACCTCTTGTGGCATGTCTTGTGGGGTTTGCATGGGTGCATGTCAATACGTCTCACAAATACAAGTAGTGATGAAGTCAATCTCTCCTCCACTTTGAGCCAGGAGAGATTGACATGCATATTATTATTGGCCGTCTGTGTACATTCAAGGGCCAGCCGTGCTGCCCTGTTCTGAGCCAATTGCAATTTTCCTAAGTCCTTTTTTGTGGCACCTGACCACACGACTGAACAGTAGTCCAGGTGCGACAAAACCAGGGCCTGTAGGACCTGCCTTGTTGATAGTGCTGTTAATTAAGAAGGTAGAAACTAGGGCCTGTAGGACCTGCCTTGTTGAGAGTGTTGTTAAGAAGGTAGAAACTAGGGCCTGTAGGACCTGCCTTGTTGATAGTGCTGTTAATTAAGAAGGTAGAAACTAGGGCCTGTAGGACCTGCCTTGTTGATAGTGTTGTTAAGAAGGTAGAAACTAGGGCCTGTAGGACCTGTCTTGTTGATAGTGCTGTTAAGAAGGTAGAAACTAGGGCCTGTAGGACCTGCCTTGTTGATAGTGCTGTTAAGATGTATCAATATGTTTTGACCATGACAGTTTAGTCTCCCGAACTTGCTCAATTTCCACATTATTCATTACATGATTTAGTTGAGGTTTAGGGTTTAGTGAACGATTTATCCCAAATACAATCCTTTTAGTTTTGGAAATATTTGGGAAAAACGTATTCCTTGCCACCCATTCTGAAACTAACTACAGCTCTTTAAGTGTTGCTGTCATTTCAGTCGCTGTAGTAACTGACGTGTATAGTGTTAAGTCATCCGCATACATGGACACACTGGCTTTACTCAAAGCCAGTGACATGTTGTTAGTAAAGATTGAAAAAAGTAAGGGGCCTAGACAGCTGCCTTGTGGAATTCCTGACTGGATTATGTAGGAGAGGCTTCCATTAAAGAACACCCATCTGTGTTCTGTTAGACCGGTAACTCTTTATCCACATTATAGCAGGGGATGTAAAGCCATAACAGAAGTTATTCCAGCAGCAGACTATGATCGATAATGTCAAAAGCCGCACTGAAGGCTAACAAAACAGCCCCCACAATCTTTTTATCATACATTTCTCTCAGCCAATCAGTCATTTTTGTGAAAGTGCTGTGCTTGTTGAATAGCCTACAAGTGTGGTGAAAGTCTATCAATTTGTTTACTGTAAAATAGCATTGTATCTTGTCGGCTATTTGAGCCAGTACAGGGGGCTTTACTTTTTTCAGGTAGGGGAACAACTGTTGCTTCACTCCAGGCCTGATGGCGCACACTTTCTAGAAGGCTCAAATTGAACATGTGGCAATATTGTCCACTATTATCCTTCGTAATTTTCCATCCGCAATATATTTTTCCCACCTCTTCCACACTTACTTTACGAGAAATAAAAAAATAAAGTTTTTAATGCTTGTCTTTCAAAATTTGGTCAGATATACTTGGATGTGTAGTGTCCGCATTGGTGGCATGTGATGCCTAAGTTCGCAAGTCTTGTCAATGAAAATGTTATTAAAGTAATTGGCAGTATCAGTGGGCTTTGTGATGCCATGTATCACATGTAACCTGTATCTCTCCATTACCAAGGCTGACGATGACCACTGTCCCTGTAATTCTACAATAGATTCAGTGGAATTTCCCGTCCTTTTGCCCTGTGTTCTATCTCCCATGGCAACCCAGTGAGTGACCCCTGATCCCACTCGGGCGTTGACTCGGCAGTTCTCAGATTTAGCCCTAGTCATGATTCCTGCTTATCTCCCCCACTGTTACTCACGCTGACTCATCAAGACAGGTCAGTCGATAAGCTCTCTACTCCACTTCAACTCTTTCATGTTGTATTCTTGATCCAGTCACCCGATGGAACAAAAAGATAAATAAACAGGTCAGTAACTGAGGAACAACTGTTGAAGGTTAGTCAGACCTGTTTCTGTGGTAAAATTCCAAAGATTTTAAACAACCAAAAACACTTGTCCATTCAAATTTACATTACTGTAAAATGTGGTCCCTGGGACCTGCATCAGTCAGCCATGGTAAAGGTTATAGCCATAGAATTAGGAATGACAATGCTAGTCATTTTTAATCTGATTTCAACGGGCATGGTAAAGGAGAAGTACTCTGGCTGACGGGGTGCTGCTGCTGCTTGTGAACAGGGGAGCTGCCTGATGGCTGGGAGCAGGCTGAAAATCCTCAGGGAGAGATCTACTTCATTGACCACAAAACACAACGAATGTCCTGGCTCAACCCGCTTGTGGACGCTTGCCTCAGTGAGTGACCTCTGGACTGTACCCCCCCCCCCCCCCCCCCCCCACCCCCCCCCCCCCAACCCAACCAACCGATCACCCTTAAAGTCCCCTGATCACACACGAGCACCGAACTAATCAAACTGTGCACCTTGATCCATCATACCTGACCCTTGACCCCTTAACTCTGTGCCCCGCTAGGGGCAGAGCTTTGCCTGTGTGAAGCTGCAGTGCCTCCGAGAAGTATTCATACCCATTGACTTGCGAGCCAGGAGGGGTGACTATGAACTCTGACCAGTCTCGGCAGCATCAACAGTTGGACTACTAACGGGGTCTCCCAGGACTGATGACAGAGGTCTGATAACAGCCAGGCCAGGGGTCTGATGGCGGGGGCCAGAATGATATGATATAGGGAAGTGTCCAGGGAGCCTCTCTTCTTAGCGCGTTCCTCACCCAGATACTGGGTTATCTGTGGAGATCCAACTCGCCACAAAACCCTGTTAGGTCCCTAGAGAGATGTGGCAAGAGACCGACCCAGGCCTGTTAGGTCCCTAGAGAGATGTGGCAAGAGACTGACCCAGGCCTGTTAGGTCCATAGAGAGATGTGGCAAGAGACTGACCCAGGCCTGTTAGGTCCCTGGAGAGATGTGGCAAGAGACTGACCCCAGGCAAAACTGCAAAGGAGAATTTAAGTGGTGTTTCTCTGGTATCAGATTAAAACGTGTTCACTTTTCTACCTGGAGACTGATTTAAACCACTAGGAGTGGAACGTATCGTAGGGCCCTATAAAACGCCCTAATTTCGTTCAGTTTTCCTACGTTGCCTCATCAGACAGATGAAGTAAAACACGAATACTGATGCATTAGGTCTTATCTTATTCTTAATTCATATTAATACATTTTTCCTAATAAGTTTCAATACGTTATTTTGTGTATATTGTTGGATTCTGTGATTCCGCCCGCGTTCTCCACATCACAGATTTTATAGGGTCGTTATTTCAACACCACATTACTGTTACAGTTGACAAAAAAACATAATTTTGATGAATATTGAAAACATTAACTTATAGTTCATGTTATTATGCCTTTTCTTTTAAAGAGTTTTGGGCCTGACTTGTGACTCCCTCTCTCCCCCAGCCAGCCACCCAAACAGGGTTCCTGTTGCACAAGAGGTTGTCCTCTGAGACTGCCTGTGCGTGAGAAGAGTGTGGGCGCTTCTGCCTGCCTAGTCCCTGACCACTGTCCACACGCATGCATGTATACACAAACTCTGTCCCCCTTACATGTGTCACTTTGACATGAACTCTCTAAGCTCTCTTATCAAATGTAATGCACACTGACAGATATTAACTGGAGCTCTGTGTGTTGGGGAGCGCTCTGTGTGTTGGGGAGCGCTCTGTGTGTTGGGGAGCGCTCTGTGTGTTGGGGAGCGCTCTGTGTGTTGGGGAGCGCTCTGTGTGTTGGGGAGCGCTCGGTGTGTTGGGGAGCGCTCGGTGTGTTGGGGAGCGCTCGGTGTGTTGGGGAGCGCTCGGTGTGTTGGGGAGCGCTCGGTGTGTTGGGGAGCGCTCGTGTGTTGGGGAGCGCTCGGTGTGTTGGGGAGCGCTCTGTGTGTTGGGGAGCGCTCTGTGTGTTGGGGAGCGCTGCGTGTTGGGGAGCGCTGCGTGTTGGGGAGCTCTGCGTGTTGGGGAGCTCTGCGTGTTGGGGAGCTCTGCGTGTTGGGGAGCTCTGCGTGTTGGGGAGCTCTGCGTGTTGGGGAGCTCTGTGTGTGTGTGTTGGGGAGCTCCCTGTGTGTGTGTGTGTGTTGGGGAGCTCCCTGTGTGTGTGTTGGGGAGCTCTGTGTGTGTTGGGGAGCTCTGTGTGTGTTGGGGAGCTCTCTGTGTGTGTGTTGGGGAGCTCTTGTTTGGACCAGGGGATGGTGGAGGTTTTAGTGCAGATTTTCGAGACTGGAAGCATTTCAGTTTTTCCAGTTTTTTTTTTCCCTCTGACCCTGTTGGACAGCTGTTTCTAGGAAGTAAACGAAACAAGAAGGTCTTTGTTGGCAGAGCATCCCCACTAAGACTTAGAACTTACTGTCTCCCCCCTTCTCTCTCTCTCTACCTCTCTCTCGCTCTCTCCCCTTTTCTCTAGCTCTCTCTCCCCTTTTCTCTAGCTCTCTCTCCCCTTTTCTCTAGCTCTCTCTCCCCTTTTCTCTAGCTCTCTCTCCCCGTTTCTCTACCTATCTCTCCCCTTTTCTCTACCTCTCTCTCCCCTTTTCTCTACCTCTCTCTCCCCTTTTCTCTACCTCTCTCTCCCCTTTTCTCTACCGCTCTCTCCCCTTTTCTCTACCGCTCTCTCCCCTTTTCTCTACCGCTCTCTCCCCTTTTCTCTACCTATCTCTCCCCTTTTCTCTACCGCTCTCTCCCCTTTTCTCTACCGCTCTCTCCCCTTTTCTCTACCGCTCTCTCCCCTTTTCTCTACCTCTCAACTCTCCCTTACCACCTCTATTTTACTGCTGCTCTTTCCGTTACCCCAACTTTTCTCTCTCTCCTGATATCGTGACTGGGAGCTGTGAGGGGCTGCTGGCTCGTCGTTTTGTTGAACTCATCTTTCTGATCATGTGTTTTCCATCATTGTAGTCGGGTCGGTGTGACACCCAGTGCTAGCCTTGAAGAGGAGGGTGGGGAGAGTAAGTCGAGGAGAGTTTGGAGAGGGAGTGGAAGAGAGGGTAAGGAGGAGGTGGAGGATAAGAGTGTGGGAGGGAGAGCAGAAGAGAAGAGGGTGGGGGAACAGGAGGTTGTTTAGGAGTGTTATTTTACTTGTGGCTGAGGCCGTGTGGAGCTCTGCACATCTGGCCAGACTGCAGTCTGTTTTCTGCCTCCCCTGATAGGGTGTGTCCTGCCATGTCCCAGACCCGACCCTAAAGATGCTGCTCTGTGTATTTCTGTGTGCAGTTGCATGCATACCATCTGTCTGTTTGGCCCCTATCCAAACCTAATGCCTCTACTCTGGCTATTTGGTTTTATAAAAACAAGGAATAATTCCATAATCTATTAGATGTGTTTGAATATATGCTCTAACCATTAGGCTACCTGCCGCCTTTCCTGTACAGGTTGACGTTTATTGGGATGAGTCTTGTCCTGCAGGGAGAACCGATCGATTTGCACTAGATGGGCCAGCTGTAAAGTCAAAATTGGCTCTTTTGTCAAAATGAATGAAAACAAACATTTGCACTTTGGTCTTCATTTAAGGTTAGGCATTGTGGTTAGCAGTGTGGTTAAAGTTAGGCTTAAAATCAGATTTAGTTTTCTACTTTGTGTCTGTGCCAGCTAGTGACAACTCTGCGGAGTTTCCTCCAGAATAACCTGCGTTTCCTGTCTGCTCCCGTCACCAAACATGGGGACTGTTGCAACTAACAGCTTTGTATCCAAAATGGCCGTGCATTGAGCCTCCGGGAATTACATCATTGAGTTTAATAGGAAGATCACGGATGGGTATTTTCCCCAATTGTGAAGTACGTGATGTAACAATAGGGGTCTCTGAGGAAAACCTTGTGGTCCATAAATGTCTTGCTTTATAGAAAAGGTGAAATCATAAATTCAGCCCCCCCCCCCCCCCCCCCCACACACACACACACGTTGAGTCTGTGTTGAGGGTAGGTAAACTATGTAGGTTCCTTTGCTCTTCATCCAGACTTCAAGTCCAGCTGACAGATGGGGAGAGAGACACACTGAACTGCCAAGGAAAGAGGGGGAGGGCGAAGAGATGGAGGGAAAGGGGGAGGGCGAAGAGATGGAGGGAAAGGGGGAGGGCGAAGAGATGGAGAGAAAGGGGGAGGGCGAAGAGAGGAGGGAAAGGGGGAGGGCGAAGAGAGGAGGGAAAGGACTGTGAGATGGAGGGAGAGGGCGAAGAGAGGAGGCAAAGGACTGTGAGATGGAGGGAGAGGGCGAAGAGAGGAGGCAAAGGACTGTGAGATGGAGGGAGAGGGCGAAGAGAGGAGGCAGAGGACTGTGAGATGGAGGGAAAGGGAGAGGGCGAAGAGAGGAGGCAGAGGAATGTGAGATGGAGGGAGAGGGCGAAGAGAGGAGGCAGAAGACTGTGAGATGGAGGGAAAGGGAGAGGGCGAAGAGAGGAGGCAGAGGAATGTGAGATGGAGGGAGAGGGCGAAGAGAGGAGGCAAAGGATTGTGAGATGGAGGGAGAGGGCGAAGAGAGGAGGCAGAAGACTGTGAGATGGAGGGAAAGGGAGAGGGCGAAGAGAGGAGGCAGAGGAATGTGAGATGGAGGGAGAGGGCGAAGAGAGGAGGCAAAGGATTGTGAGATGGAGGGAGAGGGCGAAGAGAGGAGGCAGAGGACTGTGAGAGGGAGGGAAAGGGAGAGGGCGAAGAGAGGAGGCAGAGGAATGTGAGATGGAGGGAGAGGGCGAAGAGAGGAGGCAGAGGACTGTGAGAGGGAGGGAGAGGGCGAAGAGAGGAGGCAGAGGATTGTGAGAGGGAGGGAAAGGGAGAGGGCGAAGAGAGGAGGCAGAGGATTGTGAGATGGAGGGAAAGGGCAAACAGAGGTCCTGAGAGGGGGAAAGTGTCTCCACAGTGAAATCACCAGACTGTCTGTGCCATGTGCCTTTTTTTACCTCCACATTTAGTTATTTATGTAATTTTAGTTGTTCTACAAGCGTTGGGCTGTGTGTGTTTTTAGATTTGTATTACAATTGTAAGGCTGCATGATGGGACTCTAATGCTGATAAGAAAAAAGGCACATGAAAGGTATGCGCTCTGCTCATGTTTCTTACAACAGCTGTACACACTTCATCAGTCTGTCATTCACAACTTAACAAGCACTTGATGATAATCTTCCCCGTCTGACTATTCTCAATTTAATCTGGTATTTATTTAGCCTACTAATATGTGTGGAGTCATTTATTATTATTTATTTATTTTGTTTAAATTATTTTACCCTCCTTTTTCTCCCCAATTTCGTGGTATCCAATTGTTAGTAGTTACTTTCTTGTCTCATCGCTACAACTCCCGTACGGGCTCGGGAGAGACAAAGGTCGAGAGTCACACGTCCTCAGAAACACAACCCAACCAAGCCGCACTGCTTCTTAACACAGAGCGCATCCAACCTGGAAGCCAGTCGCACCAATGTGTCGGAGGAAACACCATGCACCTAGCGACCGGGTCAGCGTGCACTGCGCCCGGCCCGCCACAGGAGTCACTAGTGCGCGATGAGACAAAGATATCCCTACCGGCCAAACCCTCCCTAACCCGGACGACGCTAGGCCAATTGTGCGTCGCCCCACGGACCTCCCGGTCGCGGCCGGCTGCGACAGTGGAATAATTTTTTATTCAGAATGGCCCACAAAAGCAACACCCAAAGCCTCTAATTATAAATGGAGGAAGTGCAGCCTGCCCTTACCTTTTTTTAAATGCTATCTAGGCTACACCGGTTGTGTAAAAAAAAAAAATGTTGTAGCAATAAAATATAGCAGCATGAGAACTGGGATCCTCTTTTTAAATAGTGGCCAGTTATAAGAAGATGTTTGCCTAGGCTGTAGGCTATGTGCTCTCCAACCCTGTTCCAGGGGTCCTAGATAGGGCCCTACATGGGACTCCCGCGTCTCCCGTGGGACCCGACAGAGAAGTGTGCGGCGGCGTGATCGGAATGGTTCATGCTGCGGGCGGGCAGCGGTTGGTCAGAAAGACTAATTCGGGATTAAATATTATTTTAGTCCTTGGAATTATTTCAGAATGGTTGTAAATGTGTTACGTGAGGGTTGTAAATGCGTTGTGAATTGTGTATAAAACCACACATCTATCACATGAATTCCTTTTGCTCGTATTCTGGCTGCTTGTGTCTCTACTCTAACTGGGGCTCACTGGATCACGCGCCTGCTTCAAACAGTAGTGGTGGCAAAAACAATTCTCCAATGTGATTTGAGCCTGTGGTCACTTGTGATGAATTCTAAAAGCTTGAGGTTCCCACTGGAAACCATGCTGTTAATCATATTCTAAAGGCAACGAAACAATGGCTTGTGATTGGGCGCAAGTCAGCCTATCAGATGCCTTTTCCTTACTGACAGTTCAAGTTTAGATGATTTTGGAAAGTTTACAAGGTGAACTCGTCCCCCCCCCCCCCCCCCCAAAAATAAATGTATTCTGTCTTGCAGGGACTTTTTGTCTGTGCTGCTTCAAATTAGTTTGTTTACACTGGAGTTTGTTTCAATAAAAGGACTTTAATTCAAAACAGCAAATGTCTTATGAACTCATTGGATGTTGGCAACAAAAAAACGCTGCCGGCGCCGTCAGTAATCTTGCGGGAGCGGATGGGCAATGTACCAAAACATGGGTCCCGTGCAGACCTCTCGTCTAAGGCTTATAGGCTAGGAGTTTAGAGTTATTTGGCTACTTCAGTTGTGACGTGAACATTATCAAAACATATAGTCTCTAATCTGACCATCTGCTTTGGGGCAGCCTAGTGGTTAGAGAGTTGGACTAGTAACCAAAAGGTTGCAAGTTCAAATCCCCGAGCTGACAAGATACAAATCTGTCGTTCTGCCCCTGAACAAGGCAGTTCCTAGGTCGTCATTGAAAATAAGAATTTGTTCTTAACTGACTTGCCTAGTGAAATAAAAATAAATAAATAAAATAGGTTAGGCTAAATGTTGCATGATTTTTAATTTGAAAAAGTTGCACAAAAAAAGCATGTGCTGTTTCTTTCCTTAGACTGCATGTCGGGCATGAGTCACAAGTGTATTCTCACCCATCAGATTATTCTCAATTCAATCTGGTCTTTACATACAGTGTCTTCACCTTGTATTCACCTTGACCTTGACCTTTTCCACATTTTGTTATAGCCTGAATTTAACATGAATTACAAACCCAAACACATAATGTCAAAGTGGAATTATGTTTACAAATTCATTAAAGATGAAATGTCTTGTCATTTATTCAATCAACCCTTTGTTATGTCAAGCCTCAATAAGTTCAGGAGTAAAAATGTGCTTAACAAATCACAAGTTGCGATGGACTCACTCTGTGTGCAATAATAGTGCTTAAACATGATATTTGAATCACTACCCAATCTCTGTACTCTACACATTCAATTATCTGTAAGGTCCCTCAGTCGAGTAGTGAATTTCACAGATTCAACTACGAAGACCTGGGAGGATTTCCAGTGGTTTGCAAAGAAGGGCACCCATTGGTAGATGCTCCAAAGATACAGGCACCCTTCCTAACTCAGTTGCCGGAGAGGAAGGAAACCGCTAAGGGATTTCACCATGAGGCCAAACAGTTAGAGTTGAATGGCTGTGATAGGAGATAACTGAGGAGGGATCAACAACATTTTAGTTATTCCACAATACTAACCTAAATGACAGAAGGAAACCTGTACAGAATTTAAATATTCCAAAACATGCAGCCTGTTTGCAAATAAACTATTTTGTCCTGAATAAAATGTGTTGTGTTTGGGGCAAATCCATGTCGGAGGGCCTAGATATGTTCCAGGGCCTAGGTATAGAGTAGCCAACAGGCGAAGGGACTGCCTAGTAAAAACTACCTGTTGGGGCAGGCAGAAATGTCAGAGTGGAAGACCAGGAAATATGAGATGCAGGGGGGTGGGGTGTACAGACCCCAGAGCTGTGCTACTGGGGTTGGTGTGGGCTCGGCTCACACTGGAGCATGTAATGGGGGGGGGGGGGGGGGGATGAACCGTCTGGGCGACTTTGTAGAGTGGTGTGGCTCTATGGGGGGGGGGGGTTCTATGTATTCACACTGAATTTGAATCGGTCATGAGGGGCTAGCTTTTAGCTAATTATTAACGACCGCTGGTAACAAAGACAACCCATTACTGCTTGATAATGATTTAGTAGTCTTCAGTAGAATGATCAGATGATTACCTGGCTGAAGACTGTAGTCATGTCCCCAAATCAATGCTCTCTGATTTGGTTTAGTTTTTCTAAATATAACCGTAATGGTCCCCTTTTGAATTTTTTTTTTTTTAGCTGTTGTCTGGAATAACAAAGTCTGGATGCTATTGCTGGGGGTTAGTCTCTAATCTGACCATCTGCTTTCTCTTAAACACAGCAGCAGTAGTCTATCCATATTGCTGGTGTGCTTTTAGAGTACGTGGCTGAGGCTCTGTTTACAGTGAGAGCTTGGTCAGGTTATTTCAGTGTTTTGGCAGACTGCGTAATCTCTGTTCACTGTTTACATCTGAAGTAGCATCGGTGTGTGTGTGTGTGTGTGTGTGAACACATACACTGTGTGTGTTTGTAAGGTCATGCCATTTTGGATGTCAGTAAAGCTTCCCAGTTGAAAGAGTTTGCGCATAAATTGACACGTTTTTTTGATGCTTTTGTTTGTCTTGGTTTCTTCGGCTGGTATTTTTTCCGGTTGTTTTTAGGGTAGCTGAAGTCCACAACCCCTTCATCATTTTGTGCCTATTTTTTTTTTCACTAGAGAAATACTCTACCAAACATCTTAGTTTGGTGTAAAATTACTTGACTAAAACGTCAAAAATGAATGAAAGATTTCTTGATTTATCTTGGAATAATTCAGACAATTTTGAGGAATGGTTTTCTGGCTATGTTGCTACGGTGGCTCAAGAGGGGGAAAAATAACAGTAATGTTGGCGAAGGCCTTTAGGGAGTATGCGAGCACAGACCTTGGCTTTTCGTATTCTGCTACGGTCACCATAACCGTTCGAAAAGTAAACATTTATATTTTTATTTTAAACTGCACATTTTCTCCTCGCTTCCTCAGCTCCTCGCCTCCTCGCCTCCTCACCTCCTCGCCTCCTCACCTCCTCACCTCCTCGCCTCCTCACCTCCTCACCTCGCAATCAAACATTTTAGTTGTAAAATAATAAAGCAATCCTTATAATAACTAGCGTTAAAACAATACATTTCTCATTCCATGTCGGTAATTTAAATTTTACGAGCGACTGTTTTTTTAGTCTTTGCTGTAATATTGGCTTTTAAATTATCATTATTATTTTTTTAAACTTACAGGACATTTATTTAGTCTTTTTTTTTTTACGTTGTTCCAAACAGTTAGAAAAATAAATATTGTAATCTAACAGCAGCTGTTATACATAATATGCACTTTTTGTTGATCTCCAGTATTTTCCACAACTAGTCAAATTTATTCCATATATCTGACTTCCCCCCCCGTTTTTGAGTTTTTGTCACGTCCTATGCATCCATTTTGCTGTCATGTTATGGTGTTCGGAGTTTGTTATAGCCCATTTATTGATGTGATTATGCTATAGGTCAGGCCCTATTGGTAGCGTGCATGCGATGCTTACATGTGTCCACGTAACGAGACCAAGGGTTTTCCCTCAACAAATGAGAGATTTCTGTAACAGAACTTTTTCGGTCAGAAATGGCTGTCCATAAACACTGTTGATGTTCTGTGGTGGTCGCTGCAGCAGGGAGGAGAGAGAGAGATCTGTGGTGGTCGCTGCAGCAGGGAGGAGAGAGAGACAACACTATAAACACTGTTGATGATCTGTGGTGGTCGCTGCAGCAGGGAGGAGAGAGAGAGAGACAACACTATAAACACTGTTGATGTTCTGTGGTGGTCGCTGCAGCAGGGAGGAGAGAGAGACAACACTATAAACACTGTTGATGATCTGTGGTGGTCGCTGCAGCAGGGAGGAGAGAGAGAGAGACAACACTATAAACACTGTTGATGTTCTGTGGTGGTCGCTGCAGCAGGGAGGAGAGAGAGACAACACTATAAACACTGTTGATGTTCTGTGGTGGTCACTGCATCAGGGAGGAGAGAGAGACAACACTATAAACACTGTTGATGTTCTGTGGTGGTCGCTGCAGCAGGGAGGAGAGAGAGAGATCTGTGGTGGTCGCTGCAGCAGGGAGGAGAGGGAGACAACACTATAAACACTGTTGATGTTATGTGGTGGTCGCTGCAGCAGGGAGGAGAGAGAGAGAGACAACACTATAAACACTGTTGATGTTCTGTGGTGGTCGCTGCAGCAGGAAGGAGAGAGAGAGAGACAACACTATAAACACTGTTGATGTTCTGTGGTGGTCGCTGCAGCAGGGAGGAGAGAGAGACAACACTATAAACACTGTTGATGTTATGTGGTGGTCGCTGCAGCAGGGAGGAGAGAGAGAGAGACAACACTATAAACACTGTTGATGTTCTGTGGTGGTCGCTGCAGCAGGAAGGAGAGAGAGAGACAACACTATAAACACTGTTGATGTTCTGTGGTGGTCGCTGCAGCAGGAAGGAGAGAGAGAGACAACACTATAAACACTGTTGATGTTCTGTGGTGGTCGCTGCAGCAGGGAGGAGAGAGAGAGACAACACTATAAACACTGTTGATGTTCTGTGGTGGTCGCTGCAGCAGGGAGGAGAGAGAGACAACACTATAAACACTGTTGATGTTCTGTGGTGGTCGCTGCAGCAGGGAGGAGAGAGAGAGAGACAACACTATAAACACTGTTGATGTTCTGTGGTGGTCGCTGCAGCAGGGAGGAGAGAGAGACAACACTATAAACACTGTTGATGTTCTGTGGTGGTCGCTGCAGCAGGGAGGAGAGAGAGAGAGACAACACTATAAACACTGTTGATGTTCTGTGGTGGTCGCTGCAGCAGGGAGGAGAGAGACAACACTATAAACACTGTTGATGTTCTGTGGTGGTCGCTGCAGCAGGGAGGAGAGAGAGAGAGACAACACTATAAACACTGTTGATGATCTGTGGTGGTCGCTGCAGCAGGGAGGAGAGAGAGACAACAGGTCACTCGCTGTCTTTTTTTTGTGTTTAACACAGCGCATTCTGAGCCCGGCTCGGCACATTCAAATCAATTGCTGTCGGACACCCTCTAGTCATTTGTGTGTCCTTAATTATTTCATCAAACACTGCGCTTAAAGCATCAGACAAGTTCAGTGCATATAGTTGATTTGATTAAAACACATAGGCTGTGTCTATATGGAAAATACAGGTTTTTACAATTTTCTACCAATCGATTGGTTGAAAGAACAAACAACTCGATCGACCCAAAGATTTATTTTAGTCAGTCAGACCGTCCTACATAATACAACACCTTGTTTCAGCAAGGAGCTACAAAGTTAAGAGTCCACGTTACCACGGAAACATAAATCAACCTTCAGTCAGCTGGGTGATCCATCTCGACACTGACTCACTATCTGGACTCTGGCTCTTTCCCAGAGCAGTGGTGTGAAAAAGAGGTGATGTGGAGCTAATGAGCCAAGCTCAGTTTTCAGAATCCGCTCCTGTTCACCTGATTTGACTAGACCTGTAGTTAGTCTGACTGTGCTGATATGTACACAGTACTATCACATTACTATCAGCTTTAAAAATTTTTTAAAAAAGCCTCTTAAAGCCTCTCACCTTTTTTGTCTTTGTTCTCCACTGGAATTGTTTTCTAGCCCGGATAACAACCCCCCTCCCTTCTCTCTGTCTCTCCTTCCATAGTGATGTCCCAACACCACCACCAGCAGCACCTGCAACACACCCAGCAGCAGCCCCAACAGGCCCAGGCCTTGGGTTCACCTGGCTCCCTCCCCCAGCAGCAGAGCTCCCAGGCTGGGATGATGAGTCTGTCCAGTCCCCTGGGCGTGGTTGTCAGTACCCAGCAGAAGATGAGGCTGCAGCGCATCCAGCTGGAGAGAGAGAGGATCCAGAGACGCCAGGAGGAGCTCATGAGACAGGTGAGGCAGTCTAGGCCTTCATCGCTAGGCCTTCATCGCTAGCCCTCCAACGCTAGCCCTCCAACGCTAGCCCTCCAACGCTAGCCCTCCAACGCTAGCCCTCCAACGCTAGCCCTCCAATGGTTTGCTGCTCAATCCTAGAGTATTTACCCTTTATTTAGGCAGGGGAATTCTCATAGAGACCAAAGTCTCTTTTGCATTACGAAAGAGCCAACAACACCACACAGGAGAGCCTGCTTTACTCTCAGACCTCCAGTCCATGTTTCACCACTGTTCTGTTTATCCCACACCTACAACTTGCCGGAGACTGTCAGGAGAGACTGTCAGGAGAGACTGTCAGGAGAGACTGTCAGGAGAGACTGTCAGGAGAGACTGTCAGGAGAGACTGTCAGGAGAGACCTGATACATACCGCTAATCAATCATTCTCTCCTCTTTTCCTCTTGGCGAGACACCTCGACACGATTTTTAAATATTTTTTATATATATATATGTGTGTGTGTGTGTGTGTGTGTGTGTGTGTGTGTGTGTGTGTGTGTGTGTGTGTGTGTGTGTGTGTGTGTGTGTGTGTGTGTGTGTGTGTGTGTGTGTGTGTGTGTGTGTGTGTGTGTGTGTATGTATGTATGTATGTATGTATGTATGTATATATGTGTGTATATATATATATATATGTGTTTATTCAGGCTAAACCCACACTACCCACACACACGTTTTGTTCTATCCTCGTGGGGACCTAAAATTAATTTCCATTCAAAATCTTATTTTCTTTACCCAAACCCTAAACTTAACCCCTATCCCCTGAGCTTAAAATCTCCTTTGTCCCAACGAGGAACATTTGTCTTGTTTTGGGGGGCTTTTGGGTATTTTAGGTCCCCACAAGGATAGAAGAACCAGCACACACACAGGCCACAAGCCATCATATCACGTGCCTCCTCAATGAGAAAAAGGTTACCCAGAAGAATCTCAGTTGGACAGTAGATTGTTTTTTTTTAGCGCAGGCTTTGGCCTTTCTATGACGCTGGGGGGTAAATATTAGCGCCAACTAGTGGCCGAAAGGGGTAGCTACCAGCTACTCTATTCTAGACCACCTAATCATCTACTTACAGGAAGGCAGGCTCACATAGAGAGAGAGAGATTCACACCCGTTTGTTAATCGCCTTTATTGTCCATAGCCAGTGACCTCAACCAGGAAATGTTTATCTCACCCAGAACGCTGTGACTGTCGTCCCATCCTGAGCACATAGCAGCACGGGCTGGGGTCTGTGGGGTTGGGAAGGGAGAGCAGAGTCTTTCTGTTGCATTCTTACCTTGGCTATGGCCTGTAGTTGGCCAGCGGGGAATACTTGGTCTGAGAGGATGAAGGACAGGAGTGTTATAGGGGGTGTACACATATTCTGACAGTAACTTCTCTATTTTCCACTGTACTCCCCTACATGATCTCACTGCTTTGGTCTGTCTGACAGTCTGGAGAGAGATCTATTTAGGGAAAGGGGGATACATAGTCAGTTGTCCAACTGAATTTATGCAGTTGAAATGTGTCTTCCGCATTCAACCCAACCCCTCTGAATCAGAGAGGTGAGGGGGGGCTGCCTTTTAATTAACATCCACGTCTTCGGCATAGAGTTGAGTCATCCGCTTACATAGAAACTCTGGCCTGGGGAATTCCTGATTCTACCTGGATTATGTAGGAGAGGCTTCCATTAAAGAACACCCATGTCTTCGGCGCCCGGGGAACAGTGTGGAGGGTGGTTCAAGTGGGGAGGGGCCCTTGGATGAGTTGGTGTGTCTGAGCCTTTGACTTAGTTCTGTATATTGCTCAGGGGAAGATTTTTACCTTGTCAGCTTGGGGATTTGATCCAGCAACCTTCCGATTACTGGCCCAACGCTCTAACCACTAGGCTACCGGCCCAACGCTCTAACCACTAGGCTACCTGCCCAACGCTCTAACCACTAGGCTACCTGCCCAACGCTCTAACCACTAGGCTACCTGCCCAACGCTCTAACCACTAGGCTACCTGCCCAACGCTCTAACCACTAGGCTACCGGCCCAACACTCTAACCACTAGGCTACCTGCCCAACGCTCTAACCACTAGGCTACCTGCCCAACGCTCTAACCACTAGGCTACCTGCCCAACGCTCTAACCACTAGGCTACCTGCCCAACGCTCTAACCACTAGGCTACCTGCCCAACGCTCTAACCACTAGGCTACCTGCTCTAACCACTAGGCTACCTGCTCTAACCACTAGGCTACCTGCTCTAACCACTAGGCTGCCTGCTCTAACCACTAGGCTGCCTGCTCTAACCACTAGGCTGCCTGCTCCAACCCTAGATACCATGTCAGGGCAGTGGTAGTTAGTTGTGCCACAGACAGGGAGACTGACACGGTCCAACCCTAGATACCATACCATGTCAGGGCAGTGGTAGTTAGTTGTGCCCCAGACAGGAAGACTGACACGATCCAACCCTAGATACCATGTCAGGGCAGTGGCACAGGTGAAGGGTAGCATTGACCCCCCCCCCCCCCCCTCCCTTCTAGTTCCACCAGTGTAGACCTGTCTTTGTGTGTTTGGGTAAGGTTATCTTACGGCAGCAACCACAAACCTCTAACTTATCCCATAACCCACTTCCTTTAAGACTATTATCCAATCCCGTCCTGAGGGGGGGGGGGGGGGGGGGGGGGGGGGGGTGGTGGTGTGTGTGTGTGTGTGCGCACATCATATAATTGCTGTATAGTTCACACACTCACTACGATAGGGCTGTAAAACACTGCTTTGTTCAGAAGCAGATTCTGTTATGGACTCAGCAAATGTTTCTCAAGTGGCGTAGTACACGATGTGTTCCTGGACAATAATGAACATAGTTTCAGTAATCTTGAATCTCTCCTCTCACCCCTCTTTTCTCTTCTCTTCTCTCCTCCCCTCCCCTCTACTCTTCTCTCTCCTCCTCTCCCTCTCCTCTCCCCTCCTCTTCTCGCTCCCCCTTCCTCTTCTCTCTCCCCGTCTTCTCCTCCCCTCTTCTCTCTCCTCTCCCCCCTGCTGCCTATTGCTTCCCCCTAGGAGGTGGCACTGTGTAGACAGCTCCCCGTGGACTCTGAGAGCATGGCACCAGCGCCCACCCCTGGTGGCAACCCTGCCCAGCCCATGACCCAGGGAAACATGCCCACCAATGGATCTGACCCCTTCCTCAACAGGCAAGTGCACTCCTGACTCAATTCAAATCAAAGGGCCTTACTGGCATGGGAAACATATGTTAACCACTCCAAAGCAAGTGAAATAGATCATTAACAAAGGTGAAATAAACAATAAAACATTTACAGTAAACATTACACTCACAGAAGTTCCAAAATTATAAAGTTATGTCAGATGTCATATTATGACTATATGTAGCAGTATACTTCTGTCCCTCCGCCTGACCCGGGCTCGAACCAGGGACCCTCTGCACACATCAACAACAGTCACGCACGAAGCATCGTTACCCTTCGCGCCACAAAAGCCACGGCCCTTGCAGAGCAAGGGGAAACACACTACTTCAAGGCCTCAGAGCGAGTAACGTCATCGATTGAAACGCTATTTAGCGTGCACCACCGCTAACTAAGCTAGCCATTTCCCGTCGGTTACACATGTACCGCGTTGTAATGATGTGCTTCTCATCCGTCTCCCTCTCGCTCTCTTTTATTCCCCTCATTCTCCCTTCTTTCTCAACACCCCCTCTCCCCTCTGCCTCTCTCCCTTTTCTCCTTCTCTCAGTCTGGTTATTAGATGGGATCAGTTGATTAATATGTTTTTTTTCCCCTTCCTCTGTGATCCACAGTGGTCACTTCCAGCACTCCCGGGAGCAGAGCACAGACAGTGGCCTGGGGCTGGGCTGTTACAGCATCCCCACCACCCCAGAGGACTTCCTTAATAACATGGAGGAGATGGACACAGGTAGTCCACGTTCTCCCGCCGTCTCTCCCTCACCTTCTCGCTCTCAAATTCAAGCTGCTTTATTGGCATGAAAAACATTGTGTCAATTTTGCCAAAGCAACAATGTGTTTAATAAACATTGTAATAAAAATAATGAACAATAATACAAATAAAACTAAAACAAAATGGTGAGTCAATAGTAGAAATATAACAAATAATAGTGACGATAAAAGGCTAAACATGGAAAATGGAACTGTCATCGTCATCATTACATCACTACTATTACCATTACTCTACCATTACTACTACCACTACCGTCATTACATCACTACTATTACTACTACCACTACCATTACTACTACCATTACTACTACCACTACCACTACTACTACCACTACCATTACTACTACCACTACCATTACTACTACCACTACTACTACCACTACCATTACTACTACCACTACCATTACTACTACCACTACCACTACTACTACCACTACCATTACTACTACCACTACCATTACTACTACCACTACTACTACCACTACCATTACTACTACCACTACCACTACTACTACCACTACCATTACTACTACCACTACCATTACTACTACCACTACTACTACCACTACCATTACTACTACCACCACCACTACTACTACCACTACCATTACTACTACCACTACCATTACTACTACCACTACCACTACTACTACCACTACTACTAACACTACCATTACTACTACCACTACCATTACTACTACCACTACCACTACCATTACCATTACTACTACCACTACCATTACTACTACCACTACCATTACTACTACCACTACCATTACTACTACCACTACTACTACCACTACCACCATTACTACTACCACTACTACTACCACTACCACCATTACTACTACCACTACTACTACCACTACCACTACTACTACCACTACTACTACCACTACCACTACTACTACTACTACTACTACCACTACTACTACCACTACCACTACTACTACTACTACCACCACCACTACTACTACCACTACCACTACTACTACCACCACCACTACTACTACCACTACCATTACTACTACCACCACCACTACCGTCATCATTACATCACTACTATTACCATTACTCTACCATTACTACTACCATTACTACTACCACCACCACTACTACTACCACTACTACTACCACTACCATTACTACTACCACTACCACTACTACTACCACTACCACTACTACTACCACTACCATTACTACTACCACTACCATTACTACTACCACTACCATTACTACTACCTCTACCACTACCACTACCGTCATCATTACATCACTACTATTACCATTACTCCACCATTACTACTACCACTACCATTACTACTACCACTACCATTACTACTACCACTACCATTACTACTACCACCACCACTACCGTCATCATTACATCACTACTATTACCATTACTCTACCATTACTACTACCACTACCATTACTACTACCACTACCATTACTACTACCACTACCACTACCACTACTACTACCACTACTACTACCACTACCATTACTACTACCACCACCACTACCGTCATCATTACATCACTACTATTACCATTACTCTACCATTACTACTACCACTACCATTACTACTACCACTACCACTACTACTACCACTACCATTACTACTACCACCACCACTACCGTCATCATTACATCACTACTATTACCATTACTCTACCATTACTACTACCACTACCACTACTACTACCACTACCATTACTACTACCACCACCACTACCGTCATCATTACATCACTACTATTACCATTACTCTACCATTACTACTACCACTACCATTACCACTACCATTACTACTACCACTACCGTCATCATTACATCACTACTATTACCATTACTCTACCATTACTACTACCACTACCATTACTACTACCACTACCATTACTACTACCACTACCACTACCATTACTACTACCACTACCATTACTACTACCACTACCATTACTACTACCACTACCACTACCACTACTACTACCACTACTACTACCACTACCATTACTCTACCACCACCACTACCGTCACCATTAAACTGCTATCATTACTCTCTCGAGCCCTCTCTCTCTCACTGACTCTGACTCCCCCTTCTCTCCCCCCTTCCCTCCAGGTGAGAGCATGGCCCAGGCGGGCAGTATGAACGTGTCTCAGCACAGCAGCTTCCCAGACTTCCTGGACTCCCTGCCAGGGACCAACGTGGACCTGGGAACCCTGGAGGGAGCGGACCTCATCCCCATTCTCAACGATGTGGAGTCAGTCCTCAACAAGAGCGAGCCCTTCCTCACCTGGCTGTAAACACACACACGTACACACACGCACACACGTACACACACACACACACACACACACACACATCTTCTACAAACGCACACATCTTCTACAAACACACACACACACGCCCAACAAACAGGACGAAAGACTCCACGTATCTAAAGACTCTGTCTGTGCTGCCTTTGGTGACCTATTCAAATCAGCTTGATTGATTTTTCACGTGTCCAGTAATAATACCCTCTGTCTGCCCGACCACCTATAAATCTGAGTTCAGTTCAGGTTCAAGATATCTAAAGAGTATTAACCAAAGCCTTGAGAGAACAAAAATCTAATCAAATCAGGACACGTGTCAAAGTGAATACTGTAATGTAACAAAAGTTAGTAGTTTTGTATGTTCTGTAAGACTCTCCCCACCCTGGTTTTTGAATCACAATAGATGTTATTTTTTACAGCTTTCCTGTCTCTCTTGGGGTGACACTCTCTATGTGGAACAAGTACTTGGTGAAAAAAAAAAATGTATTGGCGTCCAATGGTATTGCTTTGTCATGACTAAATGTATGCAGGGAGGCTTTTTTTTACCAATAGGTGGCGCTATTGCTTAAGCTACTGTAGTTATGAAATGGCTCTTTACTGGCAACAAGGCTGTCCCATCTGTAGGTTCTTAGTAGTGCACGTCTGTCGGCTACAGCACTGTAAACCTTCTTCTCTAACAAATGATCAATCACCAACAGTATTTTAACTGTCAGTTTGGGTTTGAATTCAAAATCCACACTGTTACTGTTGTTTCTGTTCATAAATTCTTTTTTTTTTTAACTACAGATTCACTTCTACATCAGCATTAGTAGCCATGGGAACAAAGTGTGTTGTATACCAAATAATGTTTCCTATTGTTCGCTACAATGTCACTACAAAAGCTTTAAAACTTTAAAATTGTACTTAGTTTGATTTTTAAACAGAACTGTTTTTAGTTTTTTGTCATTTTAATAATTGTACTCCAATGTAGCCAATTGAACACTAAAATGTCATGCCTCAGTTATGAAACAATGTCAAATTCTGTATTCTAATACGTACACTTTAAAAAATATATATCATACTATAGTATTAGGTTTTTTTCTGATCTGTAAAATAGCCTACCTGGGTTCTTTGCATTTGGTGCCATTTGTAGGACTTATAATATAGTTAGCATTTTTTGTATTTATCAAGAGCTATGATTCTATTTCTTTTGTTCAATTTAAAAAAAAAAATTTTTTTTAATGAAATTGAGATTTCAAAGCACTACAAATCAGCAAAATGATTGACATATATCTGATCATGAAGTGAATGTTGAAGTTAGATGATCACCAGACGTTTTTGTTTCTATATGCGTTGACGCTTGATAATCCTTCATACGCAAACTCTCCTTGGTCTTCGGTCGGTTTTTTGGGGGGGGGTTTTGCAAAAATGACTTTTTTTTTTTTCTCCCCCCCCCTTCTAATATCTGTTCTACGGGGAATTATGCAACAATAGTCTTTTCATAGGGTCAGAGGTTATTGTGCCTACACGTTTTTAGAGGATTTTTAGTGAATTGTCAGATTGGATTGGCATGGGGTTAGCATTCGGATCTTGTTTTTAACATGCCAACCCCACAACACAATCTGCTCTGATCTTTTTTTTATTTTCTACATTTGTCTCAGTTTTTGTATTTGCATGTTGATTGACATATTTGCTATTCCTAGCGTTAGGTGGTCTATAGCCCGACCTTATATTGTGACTATACTGAGTCTGGTTACTATGTAGAACGTTAGAACTAAGAAGGTGAGGAAGTGATGGATCCTTGGTAGGGGCAGGTGAATTAGGGGGGGGGGGGGGTTGTTGAGTTTAGGGAGGGTGAGGGGGGTGTTCAATGCATGCCAAAACACACTGGGGGTGAAGAGGGGCGTGAGAGGTGACGAGCTGAAGTAGAGGGCACACAGTTATCACATCACTACCACCTGTGTCCTTGGAGTTGTGTGGATTGGGGGAAAGGGTGTGGCGATGTGGTTTCAGAGATTGGAGGCCTCTATTACCCAGGCATGGCCAAAGAAGGCTAGCTCTGACAGGGCTAGCAACATGCTAACTCGTGCCCATGCCCAGCTGACGGGGCTAGCAACATGCTAACTCATGCACAGCTGATGAAAAGGGCTCCAGTGAGAGGTGATGAGGTCTTTTTTTAGAATCAAACAAGGTTATAAATCCAATCACACAGCTGCCTCTCTTGGTGTCTCTGTGTCAGGGAGGTTCCCTGTTTTGTGTTTTCGTTTGAATAATGTGCTGTTCCAGGCTCTAGGGGGGGAAACTTGGCAGGGCTGTCGGTGCACCATTACTGGGGACATAATTCAAGGTTGCACCAGTATGAAGGACACAAGTTAAATGGATGATAGCATTTGTATCAGATTGTCTTTTTAAATCTATACTTTGGGGGATTTTAAGACCAGATGAAAGAGAGAGATTCTATGAGAACATAGAACACAGAGGTGGTGTTATACCGTTAAGGGTTTGAGGAAATGGTTTGGTGTGGAGCACATATTTTGACTAAAGGTACATAGAGTGGCATGACATGGAATGGAATAGACAGGATGTAGCGATATATAGCGCAGTATAGCGCAGTGGCTAGGCTACAGCTGCATGGTAGGATGGGGACGGGGGTGTGTTGTCAGTAGTTACAGGGTTCTTGGAATGTTGAAGGCATGCTCATTGGTGGTGAAAATCAGACTAACAAAATGGCCGCATACTGTATCCTATCCCGGCAGTGTGGACTTAATTTTTACATGATGTAATCTCGGCAAAGGAGTCTGAAAATTACAGTAACATGTTTTAAAATAAAGAAAGAAAGAAAGAATAAAATGGCGTCAGAACCGTGGATCTTTGTGTTGTTTTTTATTTGTTATTGATGCCATTTATTACAGAAGATCACTCTTGATCACTATCACAACAAGCCACAGATCACACGTATACAACTGTATACGGAACCAAAAAATGACCTACGAACATTATTACTCTCTAGGTAAAATAAGCTAGTATACAAAACAACATTCCCCCCCCCCCCCCCCCCCCCCCTCCTCCCACCTTCATAATTCCACTCCATACATTAGAGAGCAGTCCAATTACCTCCCACCAAGGCTAACTTGGTCTACCCAGAGAAATGTATATAAAGTAAAAGTTTAATTCCATTTGTATTTATTTAGCTAGGATAATCCACTCGGTAACAATTGCCTCTGTTTTCCAGAGAGTCCTGGGTGAATGTTCTAACAAGAATGTAAATGTTCAGGTTCTACCATCGATCTATGTAAATAGGGTTGGCGAAAGCTACATTGCAGTGTGTTTTGTATAATATAGCGGAACCCACCATAAAGTCGCTGATAACCCGACACGACAGACTCCTTAGTAACCCTGTGGCGTTACAGTAAACATTGACACAGAGGAGGGAATCTCGTCATGTCCCTCCATTAAACAGGAACTAGCAAGAATAAAGTTATAAAATGACACCCACAAGCCTTCTCTGATAAGACTCACACAGGTGTGGCCCACAGTGTACACACACTCTGTCATAAACCTCTATGAAGGGGGTTTTCATGTGTTTTTGATTATTGAAAATTATTTGCAATTGAAATAAGCCCAGAGACTAATATTTAATAGATGCCAAGTGTTGTCTTTTTAAGGTACAAAGTAATATGGAATTATACTATGAAATGTTGAAAGTGCTTTCATGTTTTTAACGTATTGAATAAGAAGTTAGATTTAATCACATTTTAAAAAGTTAAATATAGAAATACTTAATGTGGCTCTTAAATGTCCTCTGCTGTCATAAGACCGACCACCCAAGCAAAAGGCCATCAAGCTAGGTAGGATTGGAAATGGTTTTTAAAAATATTTCTTTTAAATATTTTTTTTTTTTTACAAATATTTAACAAAATCATATGGACCTCATAGAAAGCCAGTCAGTGTCGTTGATATAAGAAGTCTTCGGTCTTCTTCTGAGGGGCTCACGGATCCTCAGACGGCATCATCACTACTCTGAAAAACAAACACAGGACACTAACTTTCCAAAAAGATTCAAATCAAGTCTTACTCAAACACAAACAGATTTATACAGTGTATTGGTGTGTCAATCATGGATGAGCTAATTGTTGCTTAGCTTACTGAAGTTCATGGAGTTCATGGTCAGATAACACATGGCTGAGAGGTCAGTGACACAGGTGGAAGAAAAGGGTCTAGCCCTTATTGGAGGGATGGGACTGGGGGTGGGGCTAGGTCTGGGACTGGGGGTGGGGCTAGGACTGGGGGTGGGGCTAGGTCTGGGACTGGGGGTGGAGCTAGGTCTGGGACTGGGGGTGGAGCTAGGTCTGGGGCTGGGGGTGGAGCTAGGTCTGGGGCTGGGGGTGGAGCTAGGTCTGGGGCTGAGCAGCTCCAAGTCTCATATTTAATACATTTAATTAAATCAGGTGTGGTCAACTGGAAAAAAAATGTGTACCAAATTGGGTTTATGGGCTAGACTTGAGGTTGTTTCAATACAACAGGGTCCTCTTACCCCCACCACAGCAGCCGCAGCAGTCTCCACAGATGGCCCCGATGAGACCGTTGACGACCTGGATGGCACAGAGCACAACCTGCAGCAGACCCATGACCAGCAGCATGGAGAACAGAGTCAGGTGCCAGGTCACGATGCCTTCAGGCTTTCTACAGCCCTCCCACAGGGTGTGGTTATTCAGGTAGTCACTGGTGGACAACAGAGAGTTCAGAAAAAGTTAAAGAAGACTCAGCACACTGCACATACATTGTGTCATGTGTAATTCATGATGAATGCGGGTGAATGAGTGATTTACATACATTGTGTCATGTGTAATTCATGATGAATGCGGGTGAATGAGTGATTTACATACATTGTGTCATGTGTAATTCATGATGAATGCGGGTGAATGAGTGATTTACATACATTGTGTCATGTGTAATTCATGATGAATGCGGGTGAATGAGTGATTTACATACATTGTGTCATGTGTAATTCATGATGAATGCGGGTGAATGAGTGATTTACATACATTGTGTCATGTGTAATTCATGATGAATGAGCGAGTGAATGAGTGATTTACATAAATTGTGTCATGTGTAATTCATGATGAATGCGGGTGAATGAGTGATTTACATACATTGTGTCACAACATGAACGATGTATTACCAACAAATGTGTTTGAGCGGTAAAACGTGTTCTCACCCGTTGACAAACGGATTGGTCCACAAATCTGTTGTGCCATTCGTATAGAGACATTTGGGTCCGTTGTGAATGGCAACAGCAGACACAATGAAGGAGTAGCCGGCCCCCAGAACCCCCACCCCAGCAAAGATGATAGAGGTGAACATCTGAGGAGAAGAAACTGATCATAGTTACAGAGGTCCAATTTAATCAATCAATCAATCTGGGTATTGAACGCAGTCTATCCAAGAAAAGTGATTTAAGAAGAACATGTTAGTCCACTGAGCTAAAACATGTGGTAGGAAGAACTAGCACTAGTCTTCAGGGTTCATACTGATGGTGGGGTGGACTTCAGGGCCCGTGTAAAGCGTCTCAGAGTAGGTGAGTACTGATCTAGGATGTCAGTTGAACTCCCTGCTTTGGGGCGATCAAAATCTAGGTGTTCGATCTACTGTGTGTGTGTGTGTGTGTGTGTGAGGCTGGTTAGGTCTACAAGTATGGCGCACTGCTTTGGATGCCCTGTGCTTTAAGGGTAAATTCCCAGACCTGAGTTCAGCGTGCGTAAATGAAACATAATTCCCTTTCTATGCTCTTTTCTCTCTTTCTCTCTCTTTTACCTTGTCAGTTTGGGGATCTTGCAAACCTTTACAGTTACTCGTCCAGCGCTCTAACTACCACCTGCTACCACCTGCTGAAGGTGTGGCAGTGCTGTGTCCACACCGTATTCTGACCGTGCCCTTCATTCCCTCATTATGAAACGATGAAACGATGAATAAGATTTCGAGTGGAACAACATCTACTTTCTTTTTCCTGATAAGAAATAACACCAAATACACTGTCATTTACAACTTGATACGAGCTGGGTAAATGAGTAAACCGATTTGATAAGGGGATTGTAAATATAAATGACAATTGTTTTAGATCTATTTTACCTTATAATCACTGGAGACAAATGTGAAAACCAGTCATATGGCAGCAAAGAGAAACATATCAACATAGCACCTTTTCCACAGTATGTTTATGAAATGCTGGCCTTGTAACGTGGGATGAAATGTGGAGACCCAAGCTATACGCTTCTGTAGCCTTTGCGCAAATTACAGTGTAGCGCGTCAAACCTACCGAGTTGATTTATGATTTCTACAACGTTTTAATTATATGCCCGGATCTTTCACTGTATATTTTACTATTTGTATCCTGTTAAATATTAGCCACTATCGGTAGCCACCGTCATTTATACCCACATACATTTATAAATGTCTCTTTAGTGTTAGTTTCCTTAAATGTAGCATCGTTCCTTTAAATTGTTAGTTTACCTTTCTTTCCTCTGTCACGTTAGTGTGGTTGTTCCTGAGGATCTCTAGCATTAGTGGATCATATTTGGCTAACGTATTACAAGCAGCAGTGCAATAATGTGGGACATGTAACCTATTTGAATCATTATGGAACACAGACCATACTGTAGCAGTTTAAACCTGGAGCCTGGCGCACGGTTCACGGTTCACGACGACTGGACCGTTATCATCACAGTTCCATGACTAGTGAGGATTATTAGGGTAGATTTATAAGACTACTGTCCAATCCCTATTGTACACTTTTCTCAACATCCAGTATTTTTTGGGGATTAAACATGATTATTCAAACCACTGTATTTTTGATTCACCAATATAATGAGGCGCTCCAAACCAGTTTTTTTTTATTGATGCTTTTCTAACCCTAAATAATATTCAAGATCAGAGTATTTTTTAAAACTACCAATTGGTGCTGAACAGGAGATGATATGCACGTATTTAGATAGCATTTTGTCATTCATCCTTAATATTCTGAACCGTTCTCGCCATGTATTCTAGTGAGTCTGTCGTTAAAGGTAAACCAAATTTAAAGAGATGGCTATAGATAAATGTACTATTGTATGAACATTTCCACGAGAAGATCTGTTGGCCAACAAGTGGGAGGGTTTTCAGCGGTTGAATAAAATGTATTCTGTGCACAGGGGAACCACGCCTGCAAAGCATTATGGACCTGCATAAGATAAGTCTGAGTACCATCTACTGAGAAGTGCATAGAAAAGGCCTGTAGGACAGGCGTCTGAATCAGGCCCTTAACTGAATAGAACACCTACAGTATATAGGAAAGTTGCTATGGATATGTTTGTTCCCATGTACTCACTGCAAATCTCTTTCCACAACTCTCATTGCCACAGCAACCACAGCAGTCATTGTTTTTAAGGCCCAGGAAGACCAGCGCTGGGAAGATCATCTGCTCAGAAAGAGATACACAACCATTAGGTTACACAACTATTATGATACACAACCATTAGGTTACACAACTATTAGGATACACAACTATTGGACAGAAAGACATCATAATACCCACAGCCATTAGGATACACAACTATTAGGATACACAACCATTAGGTTACACAACTATTAGGATACACAACTATTGGACAGAAAGACATCATACTACCCACAGCCATTAGGATAATACCAGGAAAACAGTTCTAAATACTCCCTATAGCCAGACAATCATATTGGCTGGAATCAGATTAGTACGGAGTGTTTCTGTCATCAGGGACATGAAGGACAACAGCTTTAGAAGCAGAAACAAACTGGCAACGTTGAACACTGTGATAATTTCCTAAACTTTTCCTAAAATTCTAACAGTGCTGTAATCACACAAGCATAATGGACAGGACCCCCCCCCCCCACCCCCACAGAGGCTTTCATTTTGATCATTTCAATTGCACCTCATACAAAGATTCTACATCAAACAATACACTCACTGGTAGAAAATCTTGTCCTCAATATTATCACTTAAGTTAAAGGAAAACACTTGTCGTTCTCATACATTTGGTTTCTGATTCATACAGGGGACTTGTAGTGAAGACGTGAATGCAATATACAATATGCATGGACACAGAGCATAATACACATGATTTCCACCAATCCCACTCCTGACCTCTCAATGAATATCCTGATCTCTCAATCAATATCGTGACCTCTCAATGAATATCCTGATCTCTCAATGAATATCCTGACCTCTCAATGAATATCCTGACCTCTCAATGAATATCCTGACCTCTCAATCAATATCCTGACCTCTCAATGAATATCCTGACCTCTCAATGAATATCCTGACCTCTCATTGAATATGCTGACCTCTCAATGAATATCCTGACCTCTCAATTAATATGCTGACCTCTCAATCAATATCCTGACCTCTCAGTCAATATCCTAACCTCTTAATGAATATCCTGACCTCTCAATGAATATCCTGACCTCTCAATTAATATCTTGACCTTTCAATTAATATGCTGACCTCTCAATAAATATGCTGACCTCTCAATCAATATGCTGACCTCTCAATCAATATACTGTCCTCTCAATCAATATGCTGACCTCTCAATCAATATGCTGTCCTTTCAATCAATATGCTGACCTCTCAATAAATATGCTGACCTCCCAATCAATATGCTGTCCTCTCAATCAATATGCTGTCCTCTCAATCAATATCCTGAGCCTAGATTGTGTAGAAGGAAACAAAGCGCTTTAAAAGGGCCATCCATCTCACTAAAGCCACCCTGTCATGTAGACAGAACCCCCAGGCCAGTAACTACACCTGTATCTCTACCTAACTGTTCACCTGTTTTCTGATAGACTCAATCCAACATTTATAACGTTCTATGTTTCACCACATGTTGAATAGAGACATTCAAATACAACCGTTGAAATGAGACATGTTGACATGAAAGAGTTACAGCATTAGAAGTTATTTAAAAGCCCCATTCCAAAAGCCCTGGCATTTTCCACTCCCCCAGTAACAGTTGACTTACCATAACACCAGATCCCATGATACCCCCAAAGTAAAACACTTCATTGGTGATGTGGTTATTGTCTTCTGCGACCAGCCCCCCAGGGAAGAAGAGCAGGATATTGCAGAGAACACACAGGATGGCCAGGGGGATCAGGGTGATACCCAGACACTTGGCAAAACTACCCGAACACATGGTCGGTCGGTCGATGGTTCACAATCACTTCAGCTGCTAAAACAGTCACACAGCACAGGGACAAGAGGGATTCTCTAAAAGTCCAAAGGGCTCCCACACAAACTCGTACACACCTAAACTGTACTGTACTGTAGGTTCCTATCTAGGACTATAGCCTACCTGTCCAGAACCAGCAAACGGTCTCAAGTCCCTCAGATTGGGGAGGGGTATATATGTATATATATATATACACACACCACTGGCTGGATGATGATGTCATGATGGCACTGCCTTAAATTGAATTTACAGCAGTTGTGCCATGGCAACCATCTGGTCTGGTTAATATTCTACTACACGATTTGTCTGCCTGGCCTCAGCCCTGACAGAGAGCGAGGCTGGAGTTATTGAACACATTGGTGACCTATTGGAGTCGTCATCTGACGACGAAGAAGTTCATCTATGTGTGTTGTATCAATTGACTCTATGTATTTATGTGGAAGCAACACTCTCTACTTTCCCCTCGGGGACAATAGATTAAATCCTATCATATCACACTGGGTTATCAACAGGAGTACGTTTGAGATAATACTAGTTTTTACCTGCTACTTTACACTACTCTGGGGGTGGCAGTGTAGCGTAATGGTTAGAGCGTTGGACTAGTAACCAAAATGGTTGCAGGATCAAATCCCTGAGCTGACAAGGTACAAATATGTCGTTCTGCCCCTTAACAAACCCACTGTTCCTAGGCCTGTCATTGTAAATAAGAATTTGTTCCTAACTCACTTGCCTAGTTAAATAAAGGTTTTAAAAAAAATCTCTATTTGACTCAGTGAAACACCTGCGAAGAATTCTCATGATAACTTCTCATAAGGTATCATACACAGTAAAAACCATTCCCAATACATGAAGAATAACTTTTTCCTTTACAGTTTTATTCATATTTAGGCTTATATTAGGTCCACAATATTTATACAGTCTGAAAACAACATTGCAAGCAGTATTTTGTGCACTATTAGATTGATCATGTCTAGGCTACAGGGTAAATGTATGTTTAGCCAATAGAGAATTTGATAACATCACTGGACAATCGGTATAGAGACAACCCTTTTATCCTTGTTCCAGGTCATATCTGTTGGTAAGTAGACATTCACTTTGGTCTTCTTCGTTCTGCCGTTAAACTGCTATGTAGGCCTACCACATACGGCCACTTGACATGATCGTCACACAATGAAAATAAAACTGTACAGTTGAACGCAATGCACTGCTCACGGGTGTGATCTGTAATCCATCTACTTACTATTCCCGGATCAATCGAGCACATATTAATCAATCAGGAAGCAGTCACACAAACGTAGCAAAATAGCGTGGAAGAATAACGGATTATTCGTATGATGTCTAGATGATTAAAGAATAATGGAAGTGACAGTACGACACAGGGAAACGTACTGTAGGCCTGATTGAGCATGCTCCCAACACATATGACTGAACTTTACACAATGCGTTTGCATGAGGAAGCATTGTAGCAAATTTTCACGAGGAAACATTTTAGCGAATTTTTCAGGAGGAAACATTTTAGCGAATTTTTCACGACGAAACATTTTAGCGAATTTTCACATGAGGAAAAATGTTAACAAATGTTCACATGAGGAAACGTAGCAAATTGTATTTTGTGTGATAAAGGAGTAGTAAGCTATGCAACCATCACCTCTCAATGGTCACCTGTTGTTTGTTTACATGGCTGTGTGGTTTCAAGACAACCAGGGCCGGTCCCAGGGATAAGTGACATAAGCGGTTGCTTAGGGCCTCCGGAGAATTTGAGAATACACCAGGTGCAGTTTCTAAATTTTGACATTTAGAAAGTTAATAGATGCGACAATTGTCTGCTATGGTGCGTTTCCATTTAATTATCTTGTGGCGATTAAAACGGGTAGACGTAATGACATCACACCTACAAAATAAATTAAAAACTGCAGTGTATAATACGAATTTCTATTTGTATTTCTAATGGATCCCCAGTAGTTCCTGCCAAGGCAGCAGCTACTCTTCCTGGGGTTTATTATGGATCCCCATTAGTTCCTGCCAAGGCAGCAGCTATTCTTCCTGGGGTTTATTATGGATCCCCATTAGTTCCTGCCAAGGCAGCAGCTACTCTTCCTGGGGTTTATTATGGATCCCCATTAGTTCCTGCCAAGGCAGCAGCTTCTCTTCCTGGGGTTTATTATGGATCCCCAGTAGTTCCTGCTAAGGCAGCAGCTTCTCTTCCTGGGGTTTATTATGGATCCCCATTAGTTCCTGCCAGGGCAGCAGCTACTCTTCCTGGGGTTTATTAGGGATCCCCATTAGTTCCTGCCAAGGCAGCAGCTACTCTTCCTGGGGTTTATTATGGATCCCCATTAGTTCCTGCCAAGGCAGCAGCTACTCTTCCTGGGGTTTATTATGGATCCCCAGTAGTTCCTGCTAAGGCAGCAGCTTCTCTTCCTGGGGTTTATTATGGATCCCCATTAGTTCCTGCCAGGGCAGCAGCTACTCTTCCTGGGGTTTATTATGGATCCCCATTAGTTCCTGCCAAGGCAACAGCTACTCTTCCTGCGGTTTATTATGGATCCCCATTAGTTCCTGCCAAGGCAACAGCTATTCTTCCTGGGCTTTATTATGGATCCCCATTAGTTCCTGACAAGGCAGCAGCTACTCTTCCTGGGGTTTATTATGGGTCCCCATTAGTTCCTGCCAAGGCAACAGTTACTCTTCCTGGGGTTTATTATGGATCCCCATTAGTTCCTGCCAAGGCAACAGCTACTCTTCCTGGGGTTTATTATGGATCCCCATTAGTTCCTGCCAAGGCAGCAGCTACTCTTCCTGGGGTTTATCATGGATCCCCATTAGTTCCTGCCAAGGCAACAGCTACTCTTCCTGGGGTTTATTATGGATCACCATTAGTTCCTGCCAAGGCAGCAGCTTCTCTTCCTGGGGTCCAGCAACATGAAGGTAGTTTATACAATTTTAAAAACATAACAATACATTCACAGATTTCACAACACACTGTGTGCCCTCGGGCCCCTACTCCACCACTAACATATATCTACAGTACAAAATGTGTGTGCATAGTGCATATGCTATCGTGTGTGTGTATTCATGTGTCTGTGCCTATGTTTGTGTTGCTTCACAGTCCCCGCTGTTCCATAAGGTGTTTTTGAATCTGTTTATTAAACCCGATTTTACTGATTGCATCAGTTACTTGATGTGGAGTAGATTTCCACGTAGTCATGACTCTCTGTAGTACTGTGGAATAGAGTTCCACGTAGTCATGACTCTCTGTAGTACTGTGGAATAGAGTTCCATGTAGTCATGGCTCTCTGTAGTACTGTGGAATAGAGTTCCATGTAGTCATGGCTCTCTGTAGTACTGTGGAATAGAGTTCCATGTAGTCATGGCTCTCTGTAGTACTGTGGAATAGAGTTCCATGTAGTCATGGCTCTCTGTAGTACTGTGGAATAGAGTTCCATGTAGTCATGGCTCTCTGTAGTACTGTGCGCCTTCCATAGTCTGTTCTGGACTTGGGGACTGTGAAGAGACCTCTGGTGGCATGTCTTGTGTGGTATGCATGGGTGTCCGAGCTGTGCGCCAGTAGTTCAAACAGACAGCTCTGTGCATTCAACATGTCAATACCTCTCATTAAAACAAGTAGTGATGAAGTCAATCTCTCCTCCACTTTCAGCCATGAGAGATTGACATGCATATTATTAATGTTAGCTCTCTGTGTACATCCAAACTGCAACTCTTTGTTAAGTGTTGCAGTCATTTCAGTTGCTGTAGTAGCTGACATGTATAGTTTTGCAGTCATTTCAGTTGCTGTAGTAGCTGGCATGAATAGGGAAAGGAAAAGGAAAGGGAGATACCTAGTCAGTTGTACAACTGAATGCATTCAACTGAAATGTGTCTTCCGCATTCAACCCAACCCCTCTGAATCAGAGAGGTGCGTGGGGCTGCCTTAATCGACATTCATGTCTTCGGCATAGAGTTGAGTCATCCGCTTACATAGAAACTCTGCCCTGGGGAATTCCTGATTCTACCTGGATTATGTAGGAGAGGCTTCCATTAAAGAACGCCCTCTGTGTTCTGTTAGACAAGTAACTCTTAATCCACAATATAGCAGGGGAGAGTAAAGCCATAACACATTAGAGCAAGGCGAAACAATTCAGCCATTTTTGAAAGAAACATAATTTTTTACAGTTGAAAAGGTAGATTTTGTAAGCAGTAAGCGTTTAGAATTAACTGTGTTTTATGGTGATGACATCACGTATGTTCAAAATTATTCCAAAAACTATTTTTCGATCATCAAATTTTGTAGCAATAAAGAAAGTTTGACAAGAGACAAATCCGACGCTGTTGAACTAATAAAAATGTGGTGGATCTTTAGAAAATGTCTCTTATCTCTGCCGTTTCCATTAAATATGTTGCAATCATTTTTTGTTGTTGCGACATTGCTTTTGTGGAATTAACCTGGGTTAAAGGAGTACTACCTACTGACAGTCACTCAATTCACACTGTAAGCTAAAAACTTTTATCTTGGTATTTAGTCTAGTGAGCTATCTAAACTTGTAGTAATCATGGCCGAATACTGACTGGGCACGCAGGGCATTTACCCAGAGTCCCTGACCTCCAGTGGGGCCCCCATTGATTTTGTTAGTCATTCACACTCAGATATCATACTAACATGGCAGAAGTCATTATGAAATGTGTAGAATTGCAGGACATTAGCTGTAAACCTGCAAAAAAAAGATCTCTTCCCAAAAAAATATCTCTGCCCCATCTCTGCCCCAAAAATATCTCTGCCCCATCTCTGCCCCAAAAATATCTCTGCCCCATCTCTGCCCCAAAAATATCTCTGCCCCATCTCTGCCCCAAAAATATCTCTGCCCCCATGGCAATATTTGTAGAATTGCATGACATTTGTTCATAAAATTACAGTATCCTCTCCGCCACATGGCAAAATGCGTAGAATTGTAGGAAATACAATTTAAAAATGTACATTTTTCTCTCCACATCGGTCTGGGTGAGTTTTTAGCTCTGGTCCAAGTCGTTAGTGCGCGTTGCGTGTTTCTAGACCAGAGCTAGGGAAGTGTGAGCCACTGACATTGGTGCAGGGTTGGGTGGGTTACTTTCTAAATGTAATCCGTTACAGTTACTAGTTACCTGTCCAAACATTGTAATCAGTAACGTAACTTTTGTAATCCATTACTCACCAACCCTGGCTGTAGGCATATGAGGAAGTTATTCTCTTAATTTGACCACTTGTTTTACATGTTGTTCGATGTTTGCACATAACTTAAATAACACTTAAATCACAATTTTATGCTTTAAAAGTTGATCGAATCTGAGACGTGTCCAGGCTGGACCTGACGTTGTATTGTAGTATCCTCACAGAAATCCCGAAGAGGAGACGGAATGCTGTCGATGCTGCC
>NC_048569.1:92871826-93081826 GCF_013265735.2 Oncorhynchus mykiss | reverse complement strand
TGTGAAAAAGCAACGAGTCCAAGGCATATCACAATATTTCAACATACAATCGCAGGAATACATCGTTTGGAAAGCAAATGATTATCGCTGTAAAGTTTGTTATCAAAATTGAGTGAACAACAGTATAGCCTACCTAATTGGCACCCGCAGAGATCATTGGTAATATCGTTGGTGGGCGTGCACTGCACCTATTCATTATCATTGGGTCAGTGCTACTTAAATTTGCTTTTGGACAATAATTGCCTCCTCCAGTTTAATTGGACATCAAATTCTATTTCTGTCTCCCCTTCTTGTAGGTCTATTATATGGGCAATTTCGTTTGTATTGACCTGTTAGTCAGTGACAGCGGAGAAGGTGTAAAGGATGTGAAACGGCTAGCTTAGTTAGCGGTGCCCGCTAAATAGCGTTTCAATCGGTGACGTCACTTGCTCTGAGACCTTGAAGTAGTAGTTCCCCTTGCTCTGCAAGGACCGCGGCTTTTGTGGAGCGCTTCGTGGGTGACTGTTGTTGATGTGTGCAGAGGGTAACTGACTCGCGCCCGGGTATGGGCGAGGGAACGGTCTAAAGTTATACTGTTACATAGGCTATCATGTTATATTCTGCTAATGTCTCCAACTCCAGTCATATAAAGTGTAGTAGAATAGCATGACATGTGTTTATGAAAGGCCACATGTTTCCCATGCTAAGAAAGAAGAAACAGAGCCTATAGGCTACTCTATGCCATACTCTCTCAGCCATGCCTTGAAAGCTATTTTTTGGCCAACAGTGATTGAGTTATATTATTAGCCTAAATTATGACAATCCAATCTACTCATCACATTACGAATAGTAGGCTGTCTTTACATAACTCTGCAAATGCAATTATGTGTGGATGCTTTATTATAAAGGTGCATTTTTATGGTGAAAATTAGCTACCCACAAACTTGAAACTCACGCATTGTCTATGTATGTCAGGTTGGTTACACTAGTTGGAAAAGAGGATGAATGTAATTCATTGTAGGACACATCTTTCAGCCAGCGCTGGCTCTGAAGACAGATATATTGGTCCTCTAATACAGCACTATTAAAAATATTAACCAGATGTATTAACATCCCTCCCTACACCATTAATAATAGCACTTTCCTAAACAAGATCTGTTAACTAATTTAAAGTGGTAGCACCTAGGGCTGTGGTGTTCATGACATTTTATCAGCTGGTGATTGTCATGCAAATAACAGCCGGCCTCATGGTAATCGTCCGTTAATGAACATAAACACCTTTAGCATCGCCTGGCTTCCACGCATAGACTACAAGAACATCTACATGTAAAAAAAAAGTTTAATAAATCAATTTAATATAGCCTACACCCCTCAGACTCAACTCTGGACCTTGAAGCCAGCCCCACTGCATTTTGTCATTGTTCTCCTGTAATCAGGGACTGGTTGCAGGTTGCACACACATCATCAGTCTCTCATTCACAATTTGACAACCCCTTGATAATATTCTCACCCATCAGACTATTCTTCATTTAATCTGCTCTTTACATATAGTCTACTAATATATGTGGGTCATTATTTTTTTTATTTAGAATGGCCCACACAAAGAAAACGGAATCCGTAGCCGGAGGTTCCGTTCCGGAGGTTCCGGAGGTTCCGTTACGGAGGTTCCGTTACGGAGGTTCCGTTCCGTTTTTAATAACATGCAAGCATAGGTAGTGCGTCCACAACGATTGGGTAAACTTTCCCTGAAGTAAATGGATTTAAATTGCCAAAATTATATCCTAATTAGCCTACTCCTGTCTATACAGAAATAAATAAAACCATTCAAAACAGTCTACTAAAGCATGATTTGGCCTCAGAGGATTGTTAAGCTTCTTTCCAAAAAATAAATTGTGGATTGTTTTAAATGACATTGCCTGCAGTTAGAAGGAAAGGCAGCGCGTGCAATTTGAGCAGATTATTGTTGATTTGTAACTGTCTGTGAAAAAGCAACGAGTACAAGGCGTATCACAATATTTCAACATACAATCGCAGGAATACATTGTTTGGAAAGCAAATGATTATCGCTGTAAAGTTTGTTATCAAAATTGAGTGAACAACAGTATAGCCTACCTAATTGGCACCCGCAGAGATCATTGGTAATATCCTTGGTGGGCGTGCACTGCGCCTATTCATTATCATTGGGTCAGTGCTACTTAAATTTGCTTTTGGACAATAATTGCCTCCTCCAGTTTAATTGGACATCAAATTCTATTTCTGTCTCCCCTTCTTGTAGGTCTATTATATGGGCAATTTCGTTTGTATTGACCTGTTAGTCAGTGACAGCGGAGAAGGTGTAAAGGATGTGAAACGGCTAGCTTAGTTAGCGGTGCGCGCTAAATAGCGTTTCAATCGGTGACGTCACTTGCTCTGAGACCTTGAAGTGGTAGTTCCCCTTGCTCTGCAAGGACCGCGGCTTTTGTGGAGCGATGGGTAATGATGCTTCGTGGGTGACTGTTGTTGATGTGTGCAGAGGGTAACTGACTCGCGCCCGGGTATGGGCGAGGGAACGGTCCAAAGTTATACTGTTATACTGTTACATAGGCTATCATGTTATATTCTGCTAATGTCTCCAACTCCAGTCATATAAAGTGTAGTAGAATAGCATGACATGTGTTTATGAAAGGCCACATGTTTCCCATGCTAAGAAAGAAGAAACAGAGCCTATAGGCTACTCTATGCCATACTCTCTCAGCCATGCCTTGAAAGCTATTTTTTGGCCAACAGTGATTGAGTTATATTATTAGCCTAAATTATGACAATCCAATCTACTCATCACATTACGAATAGTAGGCTGTCTTTACATAACTCTGCAAATGCAATTATGTGTGGATGCTTTATTATAAAGGTGCATTTTTATGGTGAAAATTAGCTACCCACAAACTTGAAACTCACGCATCGTCTATGTATGTCAGGTTGGTTACACTAGTTGGAAAAGAGGATGAATGTAATTCATTGTAGGACACATCTTTCAGCCAGCGCTGGCTCTGAAGACAGATATATTGGTCCTCTAATACAGCACTATTAAAGGTCACCACAGGCACCACTTTTGTGAAAAAAATATTTTATTACATTTTTTTAATTCCGATTTTTCAGGGGGTGGTGCAACAACCTCAGCACCCCTACTTCCCGCAGCCATGATCATACACACTTAAATAGGAAATGGAGGACACTTTTCCGTGGCTCATTTTCATGCCAGCCAGGTAGGCTACTCCTATTGCAATGTGCTTCATATTAGGAAAGTTAAGAAATAAGTATAGTAGGCCTAGCATATAGAAAGCTGATGGGATCCTCCTCTTTTTAAGAGGACATACAAATGTTGCGCAACGTGAGCTCATAGTGTCTCATGAGCTCATTTTGTAGGGACAATAGAGCGCTGAGTACCCAGGCCATTAGCAAGTTTGGTAGGCTACTGTATCTCAGAGCTTCCATATCTTCATCCTGGGAGTAGTCAGTGGGGCAGTTGTGTGTGTGAATTTCCAGTACACTCTTAGAAAGAAATGTGCTATCTAAAGAACCTAAAATGGTTCTTCGGCTGTCCCCATAGATAGGAGAACCCTTTGGAGAACTCTTTTTGGTTCCATGTTTTGAGTTCCTTTTGAGTTCCATGTAGAACCCTTTCCACAGAGGAAACCTTTTCCCTTTCCATCTGGAACCAAAAAGGGTTCTCCTAAAGGGTTCTCTAAAACTGCCCTTAGGTAATGACTCTCTGTGTTTCCCGCTGAAGATGGTGGTGTGACTCTATGTTTCCTGTTAACTTCCCGTTACCGCTGACAAACTGAAACGTGCGTTTCCTGTTCCTCTGTGTCTGCAGATCTCCATCCAGGACATCCTGAGGCCCTCCTTTAGACCTTCCCTGTTGTTTCCGCCCACCACTGGGTCAAGTGGGTCCATAGCAGGTGGGATGCTGGGAGGGAGATGGAAAGAGACTTCCTGATTAAGAACGAGGGGCACAAACATGGACAGATGTTTTCCGAACCCCATCTGGCCCAAACCTTCCAGGTAACCCTGCCCTGGGCCTTGACTGAGCGAACCATCAGAGATGTCCAACATTACTCAGAGAGGAGTGTCTGTGTGTGCATTTCTCACTCCTGGGGCACGGGGCTCAACTCTATTGTGTACAGAATGGATCTCTAATGCCATGTCTAACAGACTTGGTCCTTTAACCTGTGAGTCCCTGAGTCACCAGTCTGGTTTTGTATAAGTAAATCCTATAGAAAACCCATGATGATGTATTGGTTAACCTTGCTAACTATAGCTAGGCTACTCATGATGATGTATTGGTTAACCTTGCTAACTATGATGTATTGGTTAACCTTGCTAACTATAGCTTGGCTACTCATGATGATGTATTGGTTAACCTTCTAACTACAGCTAGGCTACTCATGATGATGTATTGGTTAACCAGGCTAACTATAGCTAGCCTACTCATGATGATGTATTGGTTAACCTAGCTAACTATAGCTAGGCTAGTAATGATGATATATTGGTTAACCTAGCTCGCTATAGCTAGGCTAGTAATGATGATATATTGGTTGACCTAGCTAGCTATAGCTAGGCTAGTAATGACGATATATTGGTTGACCTAGATAGCTATAGCTAGGCTAGTAATGATGATATATTGGTTGACCTAGATAGCTATAGCTAGTAATGATGATATATTGGTTGACCTAGATAGCTATAGCTAGGCTAGTAATGATGATATATTGGTTAATCTAGATAGCTATAGCTAGTAATGATGATATATTGGTTAACCTAGATAGCTATAGCTAGGCTAGTAATTATGATATATTGGTTGACCTAGAAAGCTATAGCTAGGCTAGTAATGATGATATATTGGTTAACCTAGATAGCTATAGCTAGGCTAGTAATGACGATATATTGGTTGACCTAGCTTGCTATAGCTAGGCTAGTAATGACGATATATTGGTTGACCTAGATAGCTATAGCTAGGCTAGTAATGACGATATATTGGTTGACCTAGATAGCTATAGCTAGGCTAGTAATGACGATATATTGGTTAACCTAGATAGCTATAGCTAGGCTAGTAATGATGATATATTGGTTAACCTAGATAGCTATAGCTAGGCTAGTAATGATGATATATTGGTTAACCTAGATAGCTATAGCTAGTAATGATGATATATTGGTTAACCTAGATAGCTATAGCTAGGCTAGTAATGATGATATATTGGTTAACCTAGATAGCTATAGCTAGGCTAGTAATGATGATATATTGGTTAACCTAGATAGCTATAGCTAGGCTAGTAATGACGATATATTGGTTAACCTAGATAGCTATAGCTAGGCTAGTAATGATGATATATTGGTTAACCTAGATAGCTATAGCTAGGCTAGTAATGATGATATATTGGTTAACCTAGATAGCTATAGCTAGGCTAGTAATGACGATATATTGGTTAACCTAGATAGCTATAGCTAGGCTAGTAATGATGATATATTGGTTAACCTAGATAGCTATAGCTAGGCTAGTAATGATGATATATTGGTTAACCTAGATAGCTATAGCTAGTCTACTCATGACGATGGATGTATTGGTTATTTGTTTTTTGCTTTGGAAGTGCTTTCAGATTTCTTTATTTTATGAAAAGTGCTATAGAAGTTTAATAAATGATCATTATTATCCATTACTGAGTGCTGCCATGGATAGCATCATCCATCCACCATAACAGCCAGTTGATTATTATTTTCAGTTCATTGATAAAGAAGACATCTCATTGTGCTTTTGTAGCTAATTTATGCCATTTAGCAGACGCTTTTATCCAAATCATACAGTCATGCGTGCAAACATTTATACGTATGGGTGGTCCCGGGAACCAAACCCACTATCATACCGATGCCAGCACCATGCTCTACCAACTGAGCTATAGAGGACCACATAGTTTCCATAGCATCTGCTGGTCCCAGTGGGCTGACATAGAGATCCCTGGTCCCAGTGGGCTGACATAGAGATCCCTGGTCCCAGTGGGCTGAGACAGAGATCCCTGGTCCCAGTGGGCTGAGACAGAGATCCCTGGTCCCAGTGGGCTGAGACAGAGATCCCTGGTCCCAGTGGGCTGACATAGAGATGCCTGGTCCCAGTGGGCTGAAACACTAAGATCGTTGGTCCCAGTGGGCTGAGACACTAAGATCGTTGGTCCCAGTGGGCTGAGACACTAAGATTGTTGGTCCCAGTGGGCTGAGACACTAAGATCGTTGGTCCCAGTGGGCTGAGACACTAAGATCGTTGGTCCCAGTGGGCTGAGACACTAAGATCGTTGGTCCCAGTGGGCTGAAACACTAAGATCGTTGGTCCCAGTGGGCTGAGACACTAAGATCGTTGGTCCCAGTGGGCTGAGACACTAAGATCGTTGGTCCCAGTGGGCTGAGACACTAAGATCGTTGGTCCCAGCGGGCTGACAGAAAGATCGTTGGTCCCAGTGGGCTGACAGAAAGATTGTTGGTCCCAGTGGGCTGAGACACTAAGATCGTTGGTCCCAGTGGGCTGAGACACTAAGATCGTTGGTCCCAGTGGGCTGAGACACTAAGATCGTTGGTCCCAGTGGGCTGAGACACTAAGATCGTTGGTCCCAGCGGGCTGAGACACTAAGATCCCTGGTCCCAGTGGGCTGAGACACTATGATCGTTGGTCCCAGCGGGCTGAGATACTAAGATCGTTGGTCCCAGCGGGCTGAGACACTAAGATCGTTGGTCCCAGTGGGCTGAGACACTAAGATCGTTGGTCCCAGTGGGCTGAGACACTAAGATCGTTGGTCCCAGCGGGCTGAGACACTAAGATCGTTGGTCCCAGTGGGCTGAGACACTAAGATCGTTGGTCCCAGTGGGCTGAGACACTAAGATCGTTGGTCCCAGTGGGCTGAGACACTAAGATCGTTGGTCCCAGTGGGCTGAGACACTAAGATCGTTGGTCCCAGTGGGCTGAGACACTAAGATCGTTGGTCCCAGTGGGCTGAGACACTAAGATCGTTGGTCCCAGTGGGCTGAGACACTAAGATCGTTGGTCCCAGTGGGCTGAGACACTAAGATCGTTGGTCCCAGTGGGCTGAGACACTAAGATCGTTGGTCCCAGCGGGCTGAGACACTAAGATCGTTGGTCCCAGTGGGCTGAGACACTAAGATCGTTGGTCCCAGTGGGCTGAGACACTAAGATCGTTGGTCCCAGTGGGCTGAGACACTAAGATCGTTGGTCCCAGCGGGCTGAGACACTAAGATCGCTGGTCCCAGTGGGCTGAGACACTAAGATCGTTGGTCCCAGCGGGCTGAGACACTAAGATCGTTGGTCCCAGTGGGCTGAGACACTAAGATCGTTGGTCCCAGTGGGCTGAGACACTAAGATCGTTGGTCCCAGCAGGCTGACATGTCACGTGTACACAGAAACTGATCTCTGACTCATATTTCACTGGTGTCTACGTTCGGAGAGAATGTCAGTTGAATGAAATGAATGATTGACTGAATAGCTGGTGAATTGTTTTATTATGCTGTGTCACTCCTATATATTGATAGATAAAATATTTCCCAACTCAATGATTGATTCAGGTATTTTTTTTAAATGTAATAAATAAATAAATTAGGGGGTAGACCAGCTTTAATAGTGCAGATAGATTGTAGCTTCCATCAATGTAATAGTCTGTATCATTTTCAATCCCTCATATATTGTTTTGTAAATATATATACAGTTCCAGTCAAAAGATTGGACACACCTACTGTACTCATTCCAGGTTTTTTCTTTTTTTTTTTTTTAACAATTTTCTACATTGTAAAATAATAGTGAAGACATCAAAACTATGAAATAACACTTATGGAATCATGTTGTAACCAAAAAAAGCGTTAAACAAATCAACATCTATTTTAGATATTACATTCTTCAAAGTAGCCACTCTTTGCCTTGATGACAGCTTTGCACTCTTGGTGCTCTCTCAACCAGCTTCATGAGGTAGTCACCTGGAATGCATTTCAAATATTTTGTTTTTAATCCCATCCTTCAGCTACCATCAACCCCTCCCATCTACCATTCAGAACAGAGGCGTGATGAGTCTGGAGGATCTATGTGACCATGACAACGAGGAGTTCAAACAAATCCACACTGACTACAGGGTATGTTCAAGGACACACAACACAACCAACGAAGGAGGAGTTTGATGTGATGGATCACAGTGACACAATGTTCATGTTACTATCAGTCCCACTGTGGAGACTCTCTCTCCTCCCTCTGTTCTCTCTCCCACTCTCACTTTCCTGCTCGTCTCTCTCTTTCCCGCTCTTCTCTCTGTTTCTCTCTCTCCTCCTCTCTCTCTTTTTCATTCGCTCTCTCTTTTTCCCTCTCTCTATCAGGGGGTGAAGCTATGGAAAATCTCTCATGGCAGGACTCATGGCCCTCAATATACTGGAGAACTTTCCCATCAAAGGTACACTCCTCACCTTAGCTATGGCTCAACAATAAAGGACAACCCCAGCTATGTATTGATTTGTGGAGAAGAGCATGGCTACATTAAACTCCATTGAGAGAATGTGTTAATTACTTACAGCTCGATTGTTCCATTGTTGCTTTGATAGGAATCAAAAAAAATCACCACATAAGGCCACCTGTTACTCTCAGTGAGGATCTTGGGTTGAGCCGTCTCGGCGTTCCACAACAAACAGCCAACCCTGGGTCTGTTCCAGAACCGGTGGTGAGAAACACTGGCCTGTTCAATGCAACCCAAGAAGGTGCTACCTAGAACCATAAAGGGTTCTTCAATTGTCCCCCATAGGAGATCCTTCAGAAAATAACTATTTTTGGTTCCAAGTGGAACCCTTCCACTAATGCAAGGTTCTAAATGGAACCCTTTCGCTACTAAAAAGGTTCTGAGTAGAATAATGGAGACCACCAAAGGGTTCTATCTGTGGTATAAAAGATTTTACTCTGAACCGTTTCTTATCCTTTTGAGACAAACAAATAAAAAGTGTATCTCTGTGTATCTGTGCTCTGGTTCATAACAGTGGAGTTATCTCTATGTGGTGGCTGAGGCCCTGAGCCTGGCTGATACAGTCCATTACTGTGCCGACCCAGACCATGTTAAAATCCCTCTGGAGCAGTGAAGGCTCCTTGGAGGAGGAAGGGGAGGACCATCTTCCTCAGTGAATTTTATTAAAAAAATAAAAATAGTGAAATATTTTAAAAAGTTATCATTTTTAAATAAAACTTTACGAAATATATTCACGTCACCAAACAATTGATGAAAACACACTCTGTATAGGAGCAACATGGTGTATCCGGAGGCAGAGTATGTGAGTGGAGTGGAGCAAGGAGTGGAGCTGGAGCGAGGGGTGGAGCGAGGGGTGGAGCTGGAGCGGAGCGAGGGGTGGAGCTGGAGCGGAGCGAGGGGTGGAGCTGGAGCGGAGCAGGGACTGGAGAGGAGCAGGGAGAGGAGCAGGGACTGGAGCTGGAGCGGAGCAGGGACTGGAGCTGGAGCGGAGCGAGGAGTGGAGCTGGAGTGGAGCAGGGACTGGAGCTGGAGAGGAGCAGGGACTGGAGCTGGAGCGGAGCGAGGAGTGGAGCTGGAGTGGAGCAGGGACTGGAGCTGGAGAGGAGCAGGGACTGGAGAGGAGCAGGGACTGGAGCTGGAGCGGAGCGAGGAGTGGAGCTGGAGTGGAGCAGGGACTGGAGCTGGAGCGGAGCTGGAGTGGAGCAGGGACTGGAGCTGGAGAGGAGCAGGGACTGGAGCTGGAGCGGAGCGAAGAGTGGAGCTGGAGTGGAGCAGGGACTGGAGCTGGAGCGGAGCGAGGAGTGGAGCTGGAGCGAGGAGTGGAGCTGGAGCGGAGAGAGTTTCCAGAGGCTGGAGCATCGTCCTTCTCACCACTCCAGTTTAACTCTTCTGTAGCGCTCACTTCACGAGCTCAGGGCCCAGCATGCATTTATAGGCTACTTGTGTGCAGCTATAGCCCTTACTTTAGCTCGTGTCATGGAGTTCTCTAAATATTTAAATTAATAAACAGACAAAACACATAGGTGAAAAATCAAGGTGACTTACAAAGATGAGAAGGACCAAGAGCAACAGAGGGAATCATTGTGGAATCTGAAAAGACAGGTATCCTGAATGCTTGACGATGTACTTACTACGTGCACAAGCTAAGTGTGTCACTGTAGCAAAGTATTTATAAATAAAACATCTGATCTCTTAAACGTTTCATTAATTTTCCTTTGGCAAGAGTGGCCAGAAGGGTGTTTATGATCCCCAGTGGTTCTGAGAGGCTATTCTCCGCTGTTGGCCTGCTCTACAGGCACCACCGCAACAGCCTGAAGCCACAGACTCTGGCCAAACTCATGTTTCTAAAAATGAATTCAAAAGGCAAGAAGGCCCTCATTTTTCATTTAATTTGTATTTAATTGTAAGTAAGTCACAGCCTATATACAGTATGTGCAATTTATAGACTATAATGATTTAATACAACAAAATGTTGTTTCAATTCTGAGCACTTAAATGTCCCTGCCAACCTATTGTGTTGCACTCGCAAATGCTTCACAATGTATTTCTTTGTAGGCTTTAGCCTTGAAATAATTGAAATAATACTGCCTAAATAATTCATTTTCCTTCTTAGACTCCCTGTCTGGCTCCTGACCTATTTACAGTGTTTATATGCTGTTTAATATGACATGTGGCCTATTTGAAATGATAAGCACTTCCTACAGTCACCTTTTCATGTTGTTTATTAAAATACTTTTCATTACAATCATATGGTTTGGTTTCAGTACTTCAAAACCAAATGGTAGGTCCCAGTAGTCACAACAATAGATGGGTGATGGTTAAATGGTAGGTCCCGGTAGTCACAACAATAGATGGGTGATGGTTAAATGGTAGGTCCCGGTAGTCCACAACAATAGATGGGTGTTGGTTAAATGGTAGGTCCCGGTAGTCACAACAATAGATGGGTGTTGGTTAAATGGTAGGTCCCGGTAGTCACAACAATAGATGGGTGTTGGTTAAATGGTAGGTCCCGGTAGTCACAACAATAGATGGGTGTTGGTTAAATGGTAGGTCCCGGTAGTCACAACAATAGATGGGTGTTGGTTAAATGGTAGGTCCCAGTAGTCACAACAATAGATGGGTGTTGGTTAAATGGTAGGTCCCAGTAGTCACTACAATAGATGGGTGTTGGTTAAATGGTAGGTCCCGGTAGTCACAACAATAGATGGATGTTGGTTAAATGGTAGGTCCCAGTAGTCACAACAATAGATGGGTGTTGGTTAAATAGTAGGTCCCGGTAGTCACAACAATAGATGGGTGTTGGTTAAATTGTAGGTCCCGGTAGTCACAACAATAGATGGGTGTTGGTTAAATGGTAGGTCCCAGTAGTCACAACAATAGATGGGTGTTGGTTAAATGGTAGGTCCCAGTAGTCACAACAATAGATGGGTGTTGGTTAAATGGTAGGTCCCGGTAGTCACAACAATAGATGGGTGTTGGTTAAATGGTAGGTCCCGGTAGTCACAACAATAGATGTGTGTTGGTTAAATGGTAGGTCCCAGTAGTCACAACAATAGATGGGTGTTGGTTAAATGGTAGGTCCCTGTAGTCACAACAATAGATGGGTGTTGGTTAAATGGTAGGTCCCGGTAGTCACAACAATAGATGGGTGTTGGTTAAATGGTAGGTCCCAGTAGTCACAACAATAGATGGGTGTTGGTTAAATAGTAGGTCCTGGTAGTCACAACAATAGATGGGTGTTGGTTAAATTGTAGGTCCCGGTAGTCACAACAATAGATGGGTGTTGGTTAAATGGTAGGTCCCAGTAGTCACAACAATAGATGGGTGTTGGTTAAAAGGTAGGTCCCGGTAGTCACAACAATAGATGGGTGTTGGTTAAATGGTAGGTCCCGGTAGTCACAACAATAGATGGGTGTTGGTTAAATGGTAGGTCCCGGTAGTCACAACAATAGATGGGTGTTGGTTAAATGGTAGGTCCCGGTAGTCACAACAATAGATGGGTGTTGGTTAAATGGTAGGTCTCGGTAGTCACAACAATAGATGGGTGTTGGTTAAATGGTAGGTCCTGGTAGTCACAACAATAGATGGGTGTTGGTTAAATGGTAGGTCCCGGTAGTCACAACAATAGATGGGTGTTGGTTAAATGGTAGGTCCCGGTAGTCACAACAATAGATGGGTGTTGGTTAAATGGTAGGTCCCGGTAGTCACAACAATAGATGGGTGTTGGTTAAATGGTAGATCTCGGTAGTCACAACAATAGATGGGTGTTGGTTAAATGGTAGGTCTCGGTAGTCACAACAATAGATGGGTGTTGGTTAAATGGTAGGTCCTGGTAGTCACAACAATAGATGGGTGTTGGTTAAATGGTAGGTCCCGGTAGTCACAACAATAGATGGGTGTTGGTTAAATGGTAGGTCCCGGTAGTCACAACAATAGATGGGTGTTGGTTAAATGGTAGGTCCCGGTAGTCACAACAATAGATGGGTGTTGGTTAAATGGTAGGTCCCGGTAGTCACAACAATAGATGGGTGTTGGTTAAATGGTAGGTCCCGGTAGTCACAACAATAGATGGGTGTTGGTTAAATGGTAGGTCCCGGTAGTCACAACAATAGATGGGTGTTGGTTAAATGGTAGGTCCCGGTAGTCACAACAATAGATGGGTGTTGGTTAAATGGTAGGTCCCGGTAGTCACAACAATAGATGGGTGTTGGTTAAATGGTAGGTCTCGGTAGTCACAACAATAGATGGGTGTTGGTTAAATGGTAGGTCTCGGTAGTCACAACAATAGATGGGTGTTGGTTAAATGGTAGGTCCTGGTAGTCACAACAATAGATGGGTGTTGGTTAAATGGTAGGTCCCGGTAGTCACAACAATAGATGGGTGTTGGTTAAATGGTAGGTCCCGGTAGTCACAACAATAGATGGGTGTTGGTTAAATGGTAGGTCCCGGTAGTCACAACAATAGATGGGTGTTGGTTAAATGGTAGGTCCCGGTAGTCACAACAATAGATGGGTGTTGGTTAAATGGTAGGTCCCGGTAGTCACAACAATAGATGGGTGTTGGTTAAATGGTAGGTCCTGGTAGTCACAACAATAGATGGGTGTTGGTTAAATGGTAGGTCCCGGTAGTCACAACAATAGATGGGTGTTGGTTAAATGGTAGGTCCCGGTAGTCACAACAATAGATGGGTGTTGGTTAAATGGTAGGTCCCGGTAGTCACAACAATAGATGGGTGTTGGTTAAATGGTAGGTCTCGGTAGTCACAACAATAGATGGGTGTTGGTTAAATTGTGATTTTAATAAATGAAGTGAATTTGGAACAGCATTTTTTCTTACTGTGAGTGAGAAGCAGTTTTTAGCAGAATGGTTGGAAAGGACTTGGAGCATGGAGCGGTGCGCAAGCATGAGCGAGATTTAAGACCACTCAACTCCGCGTGGAGGACAGCTAGCTTCTGTCCTCCTCTAGGTACATTGACTTCAATACAAAACCTAGGAGGCTCATGGTTCCCACCCCCTTCCATAGACTTACACAGTAATTACGACAACTTCCGGAGAACGTCCTCCAACCTATCAGAGCTCTTTCAGCATGAACTGACATGTTGTCCAACCAATCAAACGATCAGAGAATGAATCTAGTACTGAAAGCATTAGCTACAGCTAGTTAGCACTGCAGTGCATAAAATGTGGTGAGTAGTTGACTCAAAGAGAGAGAAAAACAATAGTTTTGAACAAATTGATTTATTCCAAAATGAAGGAGGCAAGAGAGAACGAGAGAGAGAGAGAGAACTAGAAGGAGAGAACTAGAGAGAGCTATCTAGCTATATTTCGTAATATATATATATATGTATATGTATATATATATATATATATATATATATACACACACACTGACTGCCACTGCTCTGGAGAGTCTAGCATCGACTACAGCCTGTAACAGTCCCACACAACATACACAGGTCAGACCACACAAGTGTGTGTTATGAAAAAGTAAGTGAGTGAGTGAGTGAGTGAGTGAGTGAGTGAGTGAGTGAGTGAGTGAGTGATAGAGAGAGAGACAGAGAGAGAGACAGAGAGAGAGACAGAGAGACAGAGACAGAGAGAGAGACAGAGAGAGAGAGAGACAGAGAGAGAGACAGAGAGAGAGACAGAGAGAGAGACAGAGAGAGAGACAGAGAGACAGAGACAGAGAAAGAGACAGAGAGAGACAGAGAGAGAGACAGAGAGACAGAGAGAGACACAGAGAGAGAGAGAGAACGTCTGTATCCATGACAGGATCAGGGCTTTGAGGTGACACCACCCTTTCTATTTCCAGTTCAGTGGAGGCTGCTGAGGGGAGAACGTCTCATAATAATGGGTGGAACGAAGCAAATTGAATGGCTTCAAACACATGGAAACCGTTCTACTGATTCCAATCCATCCATTACCACGAGCCCGTCCTCCCCAATTAAGGTGCCACCAACCTCCTGTGTTACAGTTAGTGCATTCATCTGAAGGGAGCTAGGTGAGACAACCACATAGCTTAGTCATAGTAAGTAAAACAATTCCTCAATAAAGCTAGTTATCAGCAAAGCTGCCTCCTCCCTGTAAATAGTACCTGTATCTGCCAGGTACACTCTGCGTGCTGTAGATATTGCATGGCGACAGCACCGATCGATCGATCCTACCAGACTTTGATCTCTTGATTCACTAGATGAAAGACAAACAAAACAGGCCGGTTTCCCTGTCTGACACCGCTGCATAAATAACCCTTCAACAACCATCTGTCTGTCTTGTGGTGGACACTTCTAAATATTCAAATATGACCCATGTTCTCTTTCTCTCTCTCTCTCTCTCTCTCTCTCTCTCATGTTTACTAAACTACTGTAATACTTTCAGAATCAAATCAAATTAACGTGTGCACACATTTTGTTCGTTAATACAAGTGTGTGAAAATTCTATATTTTTTTATTCTTATCGCAAAGTGTATATTCCGATAAGCATCCCAAAATTGTTTCTCCTATAAAGGGTTTTGTTGTTTGCCCTGCCTAGCCTTGACGACATCCCTTTGGAATGAACAGCAGAGCGATGTGTCATGGCCGTTGAATTCTATTGAGTGAAAGGAAAAGGGCGATGGGGGGCACATCCTGGCTGAGTCACAGCCCTCCAAGCCCCTCTTTGTTTCTGCTTCTGTGAGAGGGAGGTTAGTGGGAAAGACCAGCCCAGCCCTAAAGCTTGAACTGAGCCACTAGGAAAATCAACTGAACACTCCTGATCCAAACAGAGAGTTGTGTTCAAACTGCACGATTCCCCCTGAACCAAACCCATATGGGACTTCACAGGGACTGCATTCTGCATTTTTTTTCTCTCTCTCTCTCTCTCTCTCTCATTAATTAGATGGATTTTCTATTCTCTTCCTGATTTGTTTGAATAGAAAATGTCAGTCACCCTATAACCCTGTGAGAGACTTCTATTTTTATTTGTAGAGACCGGGGAAAATCCCCCAACTGCGGAAAAGAGGAACAAAGGCCGTCCTGGGGTTATGTGTGAATGTAATTATTGTCATTATTGTGTAGGTACAAGACCAGTTTGGTCTTCTTGTATTAATCCATACATGAGCTATAAATCTACCCACAAATCAAATCAAATGTATTTATAAAGCCCTTCGTACATCAGCTGATATCTCAAAGTGCCGTACAGAAACCCCCAGCCTAAAACCCCAAACAGCAAGCAATGCAGGTGTAGAAGCACGGTGGCTAGGAAAAACTCCCTAGAAAGGCCAAAACCTAGGAAGAAACCTAGAGAGGAACCAGGCTATGAGGGGTGGCCAGTCCTCTTCTCACAACATCTCAAACCTGTGACCCTCCGTCAGTGGATTGGACTCTGCCCACTGTTGTATCCCCTTACAACAGGCTTCCCCTGGTACACAGCCTCAAATCCCCAGGAATATGTTAGTCAGCAAATGAAAGAATGAAACACTGATAGCAGCTGCGGTTCATGAACGAGTCCAGCTAACCTTGGTTACGCCAGATTAGGATTAATACAGGGTGATATTACTAAACTACATTACACTTGATCCCATTCTTTCCATTTGAGTCATTTAGCAGACGTTCTTACCCTGAGCGACTTACGAGTGCATTCAATTTGATACTACACGGGACAAGTGTAGTATTGTATAGCCCCAGTGTGTACTTAGCTATTAAACACGTAAACGTGGTTAACTAAGTTGCTGTCCCAAATGAAGTACCCATTGACCTTCATATATTGTGTTGGGGGGGTTACTGTGATGAGGTTGTTGTGACTGAATAAAAGAACTGACTGGTGTCCCAGATAGAATGTGTCACTATAGGTCTGTCGGGATAGGTTGGTGTCGTCTTGTCTCATCTGTTTGGCCTATGTTTATTCTTCTCATGCCATCTCCTGTTGGTGGAGAGAATGACTGGCTCAGTTAGAGGGCTGTTCGCAGCCACCTGTCCTGTCAATAAACTCAAGGTCATATAACCTGATACCACCGAATTTCTGCCATGCCATGGGTTTACTTTGGATGAATAGTTCAGCTGTTTGTCTAAAACATTGCTGCATCTGTCTAGGGTTAGAAATAAACATATACATGTGTATTTGTACACTGAAGCTAAAACTTTTAATTTGGCTCTATATACGCCCACATTTTGGATTTGAGACAACAAAACAAAAAAAATTCATATGAGTCGACAGTACAGAAGGCGTGTATGCCTTATGATTAACGAGTCGTGGTGTGATCATAACAACATACAGGAACTCAAGTCCTTTTGTTCACCTGACCTAAAATTCCTTACAATCAAATGCCGACCGCATTAACTACCAGGAGAATTCTCTTTGATTATAATTTCATCCGTGTATATCCCCCCCAAGCAGACACCTTGACGGCCCTGAAAAAACTTCATTGGACTCTATATAAACTGGAAACCACATGTCCGTAGGCTGCATTTATTGTAGCTGGGGATTTAAACAAGGCTAATCTGAAAACAAGACTCCCTAAATTTGATCAGCATATCGAATGCGCGACCCGGGCTGGAAAAAATTCTGGATCATTGTTACTCTAACTTCCCCGACGCATACAAAGCTATCCCTCGCCCTCCTTTCGGCAAATCTGACCACGACTCCATTTTGTTGCTCCCAGCCTATAGACAGAAACTAAAACAGGAAACGCCCGTGCTCAGGTCTGTTCAATGCTGATCCGACCAATCTCATTCCACGCTTCAAGATTGGTTCGATCACGTGGAGTGGGATATGTCCCGGTTAGCGTCGAACAACAACATTGATGTAAACGCTGATTCAGTGAGCGTGTTTATTAGCAAGTGCATCGGTAATGTTGTACCCACGGCGACTACTGAAACCTTCTTCAATCAGAAACCGTGGATTGATGGCAGCATTCGCGCAAAACTGAAAGCACGGACCACTGCTTTTAATCAGGGCAAGGCGACCGGAAACATGACCGAATACAAACAGTGTAGCTATTCCCTCCACAAGGCAATCAAACAAGCTAAGCTTCAGAATAGAGACAAAGTAGAGTCACAATTCAACGGCTCAGACACGAGAGGTATGTGGCAGGGTCTACTGTCGATCACGGACTACAAAAAGAAAACCAGCCCTGTCGCAGACCCCAATGTCTTGCTCCCAGGCAAACTAAACGACTTCTTTGCTCGCTACAACTGACTAGGTATACCCCTTTCCCTTTACTCAGTACTTTCTTGAAGCATCTTTGGCAGTGATTACAGCCTCGAGTCTTCTTGGGTATGACGCTACAAGCTTGGCACACCAGTACTTGAGGAGTTTCTCCCATTCTTCTCCGCAGATTCTCTCAAGTTCTGTCAGGTTGGACGGGGAGCGTTGCTGCACTGCCAATTTTGCATTGTCTTGGCTGTGTGCTTAGGGTTGTTGTCTGTTGAAAGGTGAACCTTCACCCCAGTCTGAGGTCCTGAGCGCTCTGGAGCAGGTTTTCATCAAGGATCTCTCTGTACTTTGCTCCGTTCATCTTTCCCTCGATCCTGACTAGTCTCCCAGTCCCTGCCGCTGAAAAACATCCCCACAGCATGATGCTGCCACCACCATGCTTCACGGTAGGGATGGTGCCAGGTTTCCTCCAGACGTGACACTTGGCATTCAGGCAAAATAGTTCAAACTTGGTTTCATCAGACCAGAGAATTTTGTTTCTCATGGTCTGAGAGTCTTTAGGTGTCTTTTGGCAAACTCTAAGCAGGCTGAGGAGGCTGAGGAGTGGCTTCCATCTGGCCACTCTACCATAAAGGCCTGATTGGTGCTGTTCTGCCGAGATGGTTGTCCTTCTGGAAGGTTCTCCCATCTCCACAGCTCTGTCAGAGTGACCATCGGGTTCTTGGTCACCTCCCCGACCAAGGCCCTTCTTCCCCGATTGCTCAGTTTGGCAGGGTGGCCAGCTCTAGGAAGAGTCTTGGTGGTTCCAAATTTCTTCCATTTAAGAATGATAGAGGCCACTTCAATGCTGCAGAAATGTTTTGGTACCCTTCCCCAGATCTGTGCCTCGACACAATCCTGTCGCCGAGCTCTACGGACAATTCCTTCACCCTCATAGCTTGGTTTTTGTTCTGACAAATCAAAATCATGTCCAATCAATTGAATTTACCACAGGTGAACTCCAATCAACTTGTAGAAACATCTCATGGATGATCAAAGGAAACAGGATGCACCTGAGCTTATTATGAGTCTCATAGCAAAGGGTACTTTTTTAAACTTATGTAAATAAGGTATGTTTTTTCAAACATTTGCATAAATATTTTTTTTAAAACTGTTTTTGCTTTGTCATTATGGGATATTGTGTGTAGATTGGCGAGGATTATTAAAAAAGTCAATTTTAGAAAAAGGCTGTAATGTAACAAAATGTGGAACAAGTCAAGAGGTCTGAATACTTTCCAAATGCTCTGTAGAATGGTTGAGGTTCTCGATGATCTTGGTCTTGGTCTCTCTGTGACACCAGGTGCTGTAGATGTCCTGGAGGGCAGCCATTGTTTTAGCTTCACTGTTCAAATAAATACGTAAAAGGGATTGTATCTGCTTTTACAAACCAAAATACTCTACTGTTCACACTGTATATTCTTTGTAGTGGTCTGTTGACCCGTTGGTTAACTTTGTCAGGGCGTTCACAGTTCACCGCCCCCTGGAGTATTGTGGAGTAGTGGAGGAGGTTCCATAAATATGAGTCAATTGTAATGTATTTTTAGTCATGTGTCAGACCCCAGTAAGACTAGCTGTCAATGGGGAATCACATCAAAACACAAACACATACTCCCTCTTTATTGCTCTCGGTCTCTCTTTTTCTCTCACTCTGTCACTTTCTTTCTTACTCTCTGCCCCCCCCCCCCCCTCGCTCGCTCTCTGAATTCCTAAGGGATTTTTCATAGTTTTTCGGACAGAATGCTTTCCGGCCCTGAGGGATTGGTCAGGGCTCAAGACTCTCACCCTTCTCTCTTCCTGTGGCGTCCGTTCCACTCAGGTCCCTCGCCTTAAAATGGAGCTGGTTGCGTCATCAACCTCAGACTCTCAGGAGGTGGAGGGTTCAGTTAAAACCCATCCACACCAGGGAAACCATTCAGTTTCCTTCCTGGATTACAGCTGTGAACAGACCCCAGACCTTCCTCTCTCTCTCTCCATTCCTCTCTTCACGGATCCTCTAACCCTCTCTCTGCATTTCTCCACTCCTCTCTCCACTCGCTGGTCTCCTTGGTGATCCCCGCTCCACTCCTCCTCTCCATTCCTCTCCTCCTCGTCCTCCTGTGTGGTAGGGGCGATGTGCTCTACGGGTTTTGTGCGGTCGCTGGGCTTTGCCCTCCTGCCCCTGGCGGTGTGCTGTATTGTGGCTAACGTTCTGCTGTTCTTCCCCGGAGGAACGACCCAATACTTGCAAGAGGGGAAACTGTCCAGGCTGGTCTGGTTCATGATGGGCATCGGAGGGGGAGGCGCATTGGTGAGTAGTTTTCAACTCTCTAGAGACAGCAGGAGCGGTAGAGATACTCTTAATGATCAGCCAACTGACATTTACTCCTGAGGTGCTGACTTGCTGCACCCTCGACAACTACTGTGATTATTATTATTTGACCATGCTGGTCATCTATGAACATTTGAACATCTTGGCCATGTTCTGTTATAATCTCCACCCAGCACAGCCTGAAGAGGACTGGCCACCCCTCATAGCCTGGTTCCTCTCTAGGTTTCTTCCTAGGTTTTGGCCTTTCTAGGGAGTTTTTCCAAGCCACCGTGCTTCTACACCTGCATTGCTTGCTGTTTGGGGTTTTAGACTGTGTTTCTGTACAGCACTTTGAGATATCAGCTGATGTAAGAAGGGCTATATAAATACATTTGATTTGATTTGAGTAGCTACAGTATATGTCATCTTGTTGTTACTACACCGGCTACAGTTGTAGTACTGTTGAGTTGACGGTTTATGGGTCAGGTTAAGAAGCGGTCCAGGGAACAAAAGGTAAAATAAAATATCAAGATAATTAGGAGAACTTTAGGGAAGTTATAATAGTTTCATATTTTGGTCTTGTATTTCCTTTCAGATAAAAGCACATGCTAATATGAAACAGGTATTAATCTGACAGGTGCTAATCTGACAGGTGCTAATCTGACACGGGTATTCATCTGACACAGGTGCTAATCTGACAGGTGCTAATCTGACACGGGTATTAATCTGACACAGGTGCTAATCTGACACAGGTATTAATCTGACACAGGTGCTAATCTGACACGGGTATTAATCTGACACGGGTATTAATCTGACACAGGTGCTAATCTGATTTTAGTAAATCGATGTGTGTAAGGAATTGATCTTTTGCCTTTTTTTGTAAGAGTGGGGTTGAGGCTACATGGCTGTATCCTGGATGTTTTGACCTTCCCTCAGCTGTTTTCCTAACTGTGTAGATACAATAGGAGACAAAGGAAATGGTTGTCAGCTCTTCCTCCAACAAACCCTAGGAGTTTTATTTTACCAGACACCTACAACAGGTTCAATAAAAGGTGGCTAATGGAGCATATTTTTGTTGTTGTTGTGATTAGCGACAGTTGTACAGTACAGTTCAGTACAATACAGTACTACAACAACATAGCTCTTGAGGATACTGTCTATAGATGATGAATTGATGCGCTGAAATAATATACCGAGGCAGAACCTGATATTTTCCCACCGTTGTGTGTGTCTCTGTAGATGTTCCTGAGATTTTCCCCCGTTGTGTGTGTGTCTCTGTAGATGTTCCTGAGATTTTCCCCCGTTGTGTGTGTGTCTCTGTAGATGTTCCTGAGATTTTCCCCCGTTGTGTGTGTGTCTCTGTAGATGTTCCTGAGATTTCCCCCGTTGTGTGTGTGTCTCTGTAGATGTTCCTGAGATTTTCCCCCGTTGTGTGTGTGTCTGTAGATGTTCCTGAGATTTTCCCCCGTTGTGTGTGTCTCTGTAGATGTTCCTGAGATTTTCCCCCGTTGTGTGTCTCTGTAGATGTTCCTGAGATTTTCCCCCGTTGTGTGTGTGTCTGTAGATGTTCCTGAGATTTTCCCCCGTTGTGTGTGTGTCTCTGTAGATGTTCCTGAGATTTTCCCCCGTTGTGTGAGTGTCTGTAGATGTTCCTGAGATTTCCCCCCTGTTGTGTGTGTGAGTGTCTCGGTAGATGTTCCTGAGATTTTCCCCCGTTGTGTGTGTGTGTCTGTAGATGTTCCTGAGATTTTCCCCCGTTGTGTGTGTGTCTCTGTAGATGTTCCTGAGATTTTCCCCCGTTGTGTGTGTGTCTGTAGATGTTCCTGAGATTTTCCCCCGTTGTGTGTGTGTCTCTGTAGATGTTCCTGAGATTTTCCCCCGTTGTGTGTGCGTCTCTGTAGATGTTCCTGAGATTTTCCCCCGTTGTGTGAGTGTCTCTGTAGATGTTCCTGAGATTTCCCCCCGTTGTGTGTGTGTCTGTAGATGTTCCTGAGATTTTCCCCTGTTGTGTGTGTGTCTCTGTAGATGTTCCTGAGATTTTCCCCCGTTGTGTGAGTGTCTCTGTAGATGTTCCTGATATTTTCCCCCGTTGTGTGTGTGTCTCTGTAGATGTTCCTGAGATTTTCCCCCGTTGTGTGTGTGTCTCTGTAGATGTTCCTGAGATTTTCCCCCGTTGTGTGTGTCTCTGTAGATGTTCCTGAGATTTTCCCCCGTTGTGTGAGTGTCTCTGTAGATGTTCCTGATATTTTCCCCCGTTGTGTGTGTGTCTCTGTAGATGTTCCTGAGATTTTCCCCTGTTGTGTGTGCGTCTCTGTAGATGTTCCTGATATTTCCCCCCGTTGTGTGTGTGTCTCTGTAGATGTTCCTGAGATTTTCCCCCGTTGTGTGTGCGTCTCTGTAGATGTTCCTGAGATTTTCCCCCGTTGTGTGAGTGTCTCTGTAGATGTTCCTGAGATTTTCCCCCGTTGTGTGTGTGTGTCTCTGTAGATGTTCCTGAGATTTTCCCCCCGTTGTGTATGTGTGTGTCTCTGTAGATGTTCCTGAGATTTTCCCCCGTTGTGTGTGTGTCTCTGTAGATGTTCCTGAGATTTCCCCCGTTGTGTGTGTGTGTCTCTGTAGATGTTCCTGAGATTTTCCCCCGTTGTGTGTGTGTCTCTGTAGATGTTCCTGAGATTTTCCCCCGTTGTGTGTGTGTCTGTAGATGTTCCTGAGATTTTCCCCCGTTGTGTGTGTGTCTCTGTAGATGTTCCTGAGATTTTCCCCTGTTGTGTGTGTGTCTCTGTAGATGTTCCTGAGATTTTCCCCCGTTGTGTGTGTGTGTCTCTGTAGATGTTCCTGAGATTTTCCCCCGTTGTGTGTGTGTCTCTGTAGATGTTCCTGAGATTTTCCCCCGTTGTGTGAGTGTCTGTAGATGTTCCTGAGATTTCCCCCGTTGTGTGTGTGTCTGTAGATGTTCCTGAGATTTTCCCCCGTTGTGTGTGTCTCTGTAGATGTTCCTGAGATTTTCCCCCGTTGTGTGTGTGTCTCTGTAGATGTTCCTGAGATTTTCCCCCGTTGTGTGTGTGTCTGTAGATGTTCCTGAGATTTTCCCCCGTTGTGTGTGTGTCTCTGTAGATGTTCCTGAGATTTTCCCCCGTTGTGTGTGCGTCTCTGTAGATGTTCCTGAGATTTTCCCCCGTTGTGTGTGCGTCTCTGTAGATGTTCCTGAGATTTTCCCCCGTTGTGTGAGTGTCTCTGTAGATGTTCCTGAGATTTTCCCCCGTTGTGTGTGTGTCTGTAGATGTTCCTGAGATTTTCCCCCGTTGTGTGTGTGTCTCTGTAGATGTTCCTGAGATTTTCCCCCGTTGTGTGTGCGTCTCTGTAGATGTTCCTGAGATTTTCCCCCGTTGTGTGTCTCTGTAGATGTTCCTGAGATTTTCCCCCGTTGTGTGTGTGTCTGTAGATGTTCCTGAGATTTTCCCCCGTTGTGTGTGTGTCTCTGTAGATGTTCCTGAGATTTTCCCCTGTTGTGTGTGTGTCTCTGTAGATGTTCCTGAGATTTTCCCCCGTTGTGTGTGTGTCTCTGTAAATGTTCCTGAGATTTTCCCCCGTTGTGTGAGTGTCTCTGTAGGTGTTCCTGAGATTTTCCCCCGTTGTGTGTGTGTCTCTGTAGATGTTCCTGAGATTTCCCCCCTGTTGTGTGTGTGTGTGTCTCTGTAGATGTTCCTGAGATTTTCCCCCGTTGTGTGTGTGTCTCTGTAGATGTTCCTGAGATTTTCCCCCGTTGTGTGTGTGTGTCTCTGTAGATGTTCCTGAGATTTTCCCCCGTTGTGTGTGTGTCTCTGTAGATGTTCCTGAGATTTTCCCCCGTTGTGTGAGTGTCTGTAGATGTTCCTGAGATTTCCCCCCTGTTGTGTGTGTGAGTGTCTCGGTAGATGTTCCTGAGATTTTCCCCCGTTGTGTGTGTGTGTCTGTAGATGTTCCTGAGATTTTCCCCCGTTGTGTGTGTGTCTCTGTAGATGTTCCTGAGATTTTCCCCCGTTGTGTGTGTGTCTGTAGATGTTCCTGAGATTTTCCCCCGTTGTGTGTGTGTCTCTGTAGATGTTCCTGAGATTTTCCCCCGTTGTTTGTGCGTCTCTGTAGATGTTCCTGAGATTTTCCCCCGTTGTGTGAGTGTCTCTGTAGATGTTCCTGAGATTTCCCCCCGTTGTGTGTGTGTCTGTAGATGTTCCTGAGATTTTCCCCTGTTGTGTGTGTGTCTCTGTAGATGTTCCTGAGATTTTCCCCCGTTGTGTGAGTGTCTCTGTAGATGTTCCTGAGATTTTCCCCCGTTGTGTGTGTGTCTCTGTAGATGTTCCTGAGATTTTCCCCCGTTGTGTGTGTCTCTGTAGATGTTCCTGAGATTTTCCCCCGTTGTGTGAGTGTCTCTGTAGATGTTCCTGATATTTTCCCCCGTTGTGTGTGTGTCTCTGTAGATGTTCCTGAGATTTTCCCCCGTTGTGTGTGCGTCTCTGTAGATGTTCCTGATATTTCCCCCCGTTGTGTGTGTGTCTCTGTAGATGTTCCTGAGATTTTCCCCCGTTGTGTGTGCGTCTCTGTAGATGTTCCTGAGATTTTCCCCCGTTGTGTGAGTGTCTCTGTAGATGTTCCTGAGATTTTCCCCCGTTGTGTGTGTGTCTCTGTAGATGTTCCTGAGATTTTCCCCCCGTTGTGTATGTGTGTGTCTCTGTAGATGTTCCTGAGATTTTCCCCCGTTGTGTGTGTGTCTCTGTAGATGTTCCTGAGATTTCCCCCGTTGTGTGTGTGTGTCTCTGTAGATGTTCCTGAGATTTTCCCCCGTTGTGTGTGTGTCTCTGTAGATGTTCCTGAGATTTTCCCCCGTTGTGTGTGTGTCTGTAGATGTTCCTGAGATTTTCCCCCGTTGTGTGTGTGTCTCTGTAGATGTTCCTGAGATTTTCCCCTGTTGTGTGTGTGTCTCTGTAGATGTTCCTGAGATTTTCCCCCGTTGTGTGTGTGTCTCTGTAAATGTTCCTGAGATTTTCCCCCGTTGTGTGTGTGTCTCTGTAGGTGTTCCTGAGATTTTCCCCCGTTGTGTGTGTGTCTCTGTAGATGTTCCTGAGATTTCCCCCCTGTTGTGTGTGTGTGTGTCTCTGTAGATGTTCCTGAGATTTTCCCCCGTTGTGTGTGTGTCTCTGTAGATGTTCCTGAGATTTTCCCCCGTTGTGTGTGTGTGTCTCTGTAGATGTTCCTGAGATTTTCCCCCGTTGTGTGTGTGTCTCTGTAGATGTTCCTGAGATTTTCCCCCGTTGTGTGAGTGTCTGTAGATGTTCCTGAGATTTCCCCCCTGTTGTGTGTGTGAGTGTCTCGGTAGATGTTCCTGAGATTTTCCCCCGTTGTGTGTGTGTGTCTCTGTAGATGTTCCTGAGATTTTCCCCCGTTGTGTGTGTGTCTCTGTAGATGTTCCTGAGATTTTCCCCCGTTGTGTGAGTGTCTGTAGATGTTCCTGAGATTTCCCCCGTTGTGTGTGTGTCTGTAGATGTTCCTGAGATTTTCCCCCGTTGTGTGTGTCTCTGTAGATGTTCCTGAGATTTTCCCCCGTTGTGTGTGTGTCTCTGTAGATGTTCCTGAGATTTTCCCCCGTTGTGTGTGTGTCTGTAGATGTTCCTGAGATTTTCCCCCGTTGTGTGTGTGTCTCTGTAGATGTTCCTGAGATTTTCCCCCGTTGTGTGTGCGTCTCTGTAGATGTTCCTGAGATTTTCCCCCGTTGTGTGAGTGTCTCTGTAGATGTTCCTGAGATTTCCCCCCGTTGTGTGTGTGTCTGTAGATGTTCCTGAGATTTTCCCCTGTTGTGTGTGTGTCTCTGTAGATGTTCCTGAGATTTTCCCCCGTTGTGTGAGTTTCTCTGTAGATGTTCCTGATATTTTACCCCGTTGTGTGTGTGTCTCTGTAGATGTTCCTGAGATTTTCCCCCGTTGTGTGTGTCTCTGTAGATGTTCCTGAGATTTTCCCCCGTTGTGTGTGCGTCTCTGTAGATGTTCCTGATATTTCCCCCCGTTGTGTGTGTGTCTCTGTAGATGTTCCTGAGATTTTCCCCCGTTGTGTGTGCGTCTCTGTAGATGTTCCTGAGATTTTCCCCCGTTGTGTGAGTGTCTCTGTAGATGTTCCCGAGATTTTCCCCCGTTGTGTGTGTGTCTCTGTAGATGTTCCTGAGATTTCCCCCCGTTGTGTGTGTGTCTCTGTAAATGTTCCTTAGATTTTCCCCCGTTGTGTGTGTGTCTCTGTAGGTGTTCCTGAGATTTTCCCCCGTTGTGTGTGTGTCTCTGTAGATGTTCCTGAGATTTTCCCCCCGTTGTGTATGTGTGTGTCTCTGTAGATGTTCCTGAGATTTTCCCCCGTTGTGTGTGTGTCTCTGTAGATGTTCCTGAGATTTCCCCCGTTGTGTGTGTGTGTGTCTCTGTAGATGTTCCTGAGATTTTCCCCCGTTGTGTGTGTGTGTCTCTGTAGATGTTCCTGAGATTTTCCCCCGTTGTGTGTGTGTCTCTGTAGATGTTCCTGCCTGCTGGTGTGTTCATCAGCCTCGGGAAATGTGCAGGCTGCTGTTGGAATGAAAGCCTCGTGGTGAGTACTGATGCTTTGGTTACGTCCCGTCATTAAGGGGCCTTGTGTATTGTGAGGTCATGTGACGTGGTCATGTGACGTGGTCATGTGACGTGGTCATGTGACGTGGTCATGTGACGTGGTCATGTGACGTGGTCATGTGACGTGCCTGGATTTTAAACTGTATTTCAAGCTTTTTCCATCAAACTGTCCACCACTTTTCTTTTATTTTCTTTTATAGCTTTGATCCTATAAATATAAAATCACTGATATTACAAAAGGTCAATTTTAACACTTGTGCTAAGCTAATGCAAAAACTAGGTAGGCTATGCTTAGCTAATTATACATAGGGCCATTGTAACACTATTAGCGGGTACACTAATGATATGAGGAGGAGGCCTCACCATCAGGGAGTACAAAGCATCTGGGCCGGGAAGAGGAGCTGAACCTTATCTGTGTACAAGATGTTTTGTAACAGCCAACATTTCTCCTCACACACCCACACACTCCTCTCATGGGGATTGTTATGCAGCTGTTCTGGGTGTAGCAGGCAGGCCTGACCGCGTGCGCGTGTGTGTGTGTGAGAAAGAGAGATATATATATATATACAGTGCCTTGCGAAAGTATTCGGCCCCCTTGAACTTTGCGACCTTTTGCTACATTTCAGGCTTCAAACATAAAGATATAAAACTGTATTTTTTTGTGAAGAATCAACAACAAGTGGGACACAATCATGAAGTGGAACGACATTTATTGGATATTTCAAACTTTTTTAACAAATCAAAAACTTAAAAATTGGGCGTGCAAAATTATTCAGCCCCTTTACTTTCAGTGCAGCAAACTCTCTCCAGAAGTTCAGTGAGGATCTCTGAATGATCCAATGTTGACCTAAATGACTAATGATGATAAATACAATCCACCTGTGTGTAATCAAGTCTCCGTATAAATGCACCTGCACTGTGATAGTCTCAGAGGTCCGTCAAAAGCGCAGAGAGCATCATGAAGAACAAGGAACACACCAGGCAGGTCCGAGATACTGTTGTGAAGAAGTTTAAAGCCGGATTTGGATACAAAAAGATTTCCCAAGCTTTAAACATCCCAAGGAGCACTGTGCAAGCGATTAATATTGAAATGGAAGGAGTATCAGACCACTGCAAATCTACCAAGACCTGGCCGTCCCTCTAAACTTTCAGCTCATACAAGGAGAAGACTGATCAGAGATGCAGCCAAGAGGCCCATGATCACTCTGGATGAACTGCAGAGATCTACAGCTGAGGTGGGAGACTCTGTCCATAGGACAACAATCAGTCGTATATTGCACAAATCTGGCCTTTATGGAAGAGTGGCAAGAAGAAAGCCATTTCTTAAAGATATCCATAAAAAGTGTTGTTTAAAGTTTGCCACAAGCCACCTGGGAGACACACCAAACATGTGGAAGAAGGTGCTCTGGTCAGATGAAACCAAAATGTAACTTTTTGGCAACAATGCAAAACGTTATGTTTGGTGTAAAAGCAACACAGCTCATCACCCTGAACACACCATCCCCACTGTCAAACATGGTGGTGGCAGCATCATGGTTTGGGCCTGCTTTTCTTCAGCAGGGACAGGGAAGATGGTTAAAATTGATGGGAAGATGGATGGGGCCAAATACAGGACCATTCTGGAAGAAAACCTGATGGAGTCTGCAAAAGACCTGAGACTGGGACGGAGATTTGTCTTCCAACAAGACAATGATCCAAAACATAAAGCAAAATCTACAATGGAATGGTTCAAAAATAAACATATCCAGGTGTTAGAATGGCCAAGTCAAAGTCCAGACCTGAATCCAATCGAGAATCTGTGGAAAGAACTGAAAACTGCGGTTCACAAATGCTCTCCATCCAACCTCACTGAGCTCGAGCTGTTTTACAAGGAGGAATGGGAAAAAATTTCAGTCTCTCGATGTGCAAAACTGATAGAGACATACCCCAAGCGACTTACAGCTGTAATCGCAGCAAAAGGTGGCGCTACAAAGTATTAACTTAAGAGGGCTGAATAATTTTGCACGCCCAATTTTTCAGTTTTTGATTTGTTAAAAATGTTTGAAATATCCAATAAATGTCGTTCCACTTCATGATTGTGTCCCACTTGTTGTTGATTCTTCACAAAAAAATACAGTTTTATATCTTTATGTTTGAAGCCTGAAATGTGGCAAAAGGTCGCAAAGTTCAAGGGGGCCGAATACTTTCGCAAGGCACTGTATATACACTACCGTTCGAAAGTTTGGGGTCACTTAGAAATGTCTGTGTTTTCCATGAAAACATACATGAAATTAATTGCAAAATGAATAGAAAATATAATGAAAACGTTGACAAGGTTATAAATAATGATTTTTAATTGAAATGATAATTGGGTCCTTCAAACTTTGCTCTCGTCAAAGAATCCTCCATTTGTAGCAATTACAGCCTTGCAGACCTTTGGCATTCTATTTGTCAATTTGTTGAGGTAATCTGAAGAGATTTCACCACATACTTCCTGAAGCACCTCCCACAAGTTGGATTGGCTTGATGGGCACTTCCTACATACCATACGGTCAAGCTCCTCCCACAACAGCTCAATAGGGTTGAGATCCAGTGACTGTGCTGGTCACTCCATTATAGACACAATACCAGCTGACTGCTTCTTCCCTAAATAGTTCTTGCATAGTTTGGAGCTGTACTTTGGATCATTGTCATGTTGTAGGAGGAAATTGGCTCTAATTAAGCGCCGTCCAGAGGGTATGGCATGGCGTTGCAAAATGGAGTGATAGCCTTCCTTCTTCAAGGTCCCTTTTACCCTGTACAAACTTGACCACCACCAAAGCACTCCCAGACCATCACATTGCCTCCACCATGCTTGACAGATTTTTCGGCGTCTCACAAATGTTATTTTTTGTGATCCGATCACCTCAAACTTATATTAGTCTGTCCAAATCTCTTTTTTCCAATCTTCCTCTGTCCAGTGTCTGTGTTCTTCTGCCCATCTTAATCTTTTCTTTTTATTGGCCAGTCTGAGATATGGCTTTTTCTTTTCAACTCTGCCTAGACGGCCAGCATCCCGGAGTCGCCTCTTCACTGTTGACGTTGAGACTGGTGTTTTGCAGGTACTATTTAATGAAGCTGTGAGTTGAGGACTTGTGAGGCGTCTGTTTCTCAAACTAGACACTAATGTACTTGTCCTCTTGCTCTTTTGTGCACCGTGGCCTCCCACTCCTCTTTCTATTCTGGTTAGAGCCAGTTTGCGCTGTTCTGTGAAGGGAGTAGTACACAGCGTTGTACGAAATCTTAAGTTTCTTGGCAATCTTGGCCTTCATTACTCAGAATAAGAATAGACCGACGAGTTTCAGAAGAAAGTACTTCTGGCCATTTTGAGCCTGTAATTGAACCCACAAATGCTGATGCTCCAGATACTCAACTAGCCTAAAGAGGGACAGTTTTATTGCTTCTTTAATCAGCACAACAGTTTTCAGCTGTGCTAACATAATTGCAAAAGGGTTTTCTAATGATCAATTAACCTTTTAAAATTAACTTTGATTAGCTAACACAACGTGCCATTGGAACACAGGAGTGATGGTTGCTGAAATTGGACCTCTGTACGCCTATGTAGATTATTCCATAACAAATCAGCCGTTTCCAGCTACAATAGTCATTTACAACATTAACCATGTCTACACACTTTTCTGATCAATTTGATGTTATTTTAATGGACAAAAAAAAATTGTTTTTCTTTAAAAAAACAAGGACATTCCCAAGTGACCCCAAACTTTTGAACGGTAGTGTATGTGTGTACAGTATATACTAATGTATTATATATATATATATATATGTGTATTATAGATGTGTATTACATATGTTTATTATACATGTGTATTATATGTGTGTATATATATATATGTGTATTATATAAGTGTGTATATTATGATGTGTATTATATGTGTGTTTTACAAGTATGCGTGTATTATAGATGTATATAATACACATATATAATACATGTGTATTATATACGTGTATATTATATGTGTATTATGATGTGTATTATAGATGTATATTGTATATTATATATGTGTATTGTATTTGTGTATTATATATGTGTATTATATATGTGCATTATATATATATATAAATATGTGTGTGTATATTATAGATGTGTGTGTGTATTATAGATGTGTGTGTGTGTATTATAGATGTGTGTATTATAGATGTGTGTGTGTGTGTATTAAAGATGTGTGTGTGTGTATTATAGATGTGTGTGTGTATTATAGATGTGTGTGTGTGTGTATTATAGATGTGTGTGTGTGTATTATAGATGTGTGTGTGTATTATAGATGTGTGTGTGTATTATAGATGTGTGTGTGTGTGTGTATTATAGATGTGTGTGTGTGTGTGTGTGTGTGTGTGTATTATAGATGTGTGTGTGTGTGTATTATAGATGTGTGTGTGTGTGTGTGTATTATAGATGTGTGTGTGTGTGTATTGAAGATGTGTGTGTGTGTGTGTATTAAAGATGTGTGTGTGTGTGTATTATAGATGTGTGTGTGTGTATTAAAGATGTGTGTGTGTGTATTAAAGATGTGTGTGTGTGTGTATTATAGATGTGTGTGTGTGTGTGTGTATTATAGATGTGTGTGTGTGTGTATTATAGATGTGTGTGTGTGTGTATTATAGATGTGTGTGTATTATAGATGTGTGTGTGTATTATAGATGTGTGTGTGTATATTATAGATGTGTGTGTGTGTATTATAGATGTGTGTGTGTGTATTATAGATGTGTGTGTATTATAGATGTGTGTGTGTATTATAGATGTGTGTGTGTGTATTATAGATGTGTGTGTGTATTATAGATGTGTGTGTGTATTACAGATGTGTGTGTGTGTGTTTATTCCAGATGTGTGGATCAGTCACGGCAGCGTTAGTTGGGTTGGCCGGGTCGGGGTACTGTTTTGTCATCTCTGCCATGGCCATGTTGGAGGGACCTCAGTGTGACACCGGTCTGGGATGGTCCTATCCCTTCGCCAACAAGGGAGGAAGGTTAGTGCTAATATATAATAATATATAACAATATATAATAATGTATAATAATATATAATAATTTATAATAATATATAATAATTCATTCTGGAAATATTCTAGATATTAAAGCTTTGTTTAGTTTCTGAATTAGAAACAAATGTCTGTTTTTCTGTTGTGTTTGGATCGAATCCCCGAGCAAGGTAAGAATCTGTTCTTCTGCCCCTGAGTAAGGTAGTTAACCCACAGTTCCCCGGGCGTGGAAGACGTGGATGTTGATTAAGGCAGCCCCCCCCCCCCCCCCCCTCTGATTCAGAGGGGTTGGGTTAAATGCGGAAGACGCATTTCAGTTGAATAAATTCAGTTGGAATTTAGGTACTAGGTATCACCTTTCCTCCAATGAGGGTGGGTCCAGGGTGTCTACGAGTAACAATAACTTGACTACAGTGCGTTTAGAAAGTATTCAGACCCCTTGACTTTTTACACATTTTGTTACGTCACAGCCATATTATAAAATGGATGAAATTAATAAAAAAAAATCCTCATCAATCTACACACAATAGCCCATAATGACAAAGCGAAAACAGGTTTTTATACATAAATACCTTATTTACAAAAGGTATTTCAGACCCTCGGCTTTGAGACTCGAAATTGAGATCAGGTGCGTCCTGTTTCCATTGATCCTCCTTGAGATGTTTCTACAACTTGAATTGAGTCCACTTGTGGACTCGGTACTGGTACTTGTGTATACAGTGCATTCGGAAATTGCTCACTTGGCATTTAGGCCAAAGAGTTCAATTTGGTTTCATCAGACCAGAAAATCTTATTTCTCATGGCCTGAGATTCTTTAGGTACCTTTTTGGCAAACTCCAAGTGGGCTGTCGTGTGCCTTTTACTGAGGAGTGGCTTGCGTCAGGCCACTCTACCATAAAGGCCTGATTGGTGGAATGCTGCAGAGATGGTTGTTCTTCTGGAAGGTTCTTCCATCTCCACAGAAGAACTCTGGAGCTCTGTCAGAGTGACCAAGGCCCTTCTCCCCCGATTGCTCAGTTTGGCCGGGCAGCCAACTCTAGGAAGAGTCTTGGTGGTTCCAAACTTCTTCCATTTAAGAATGATGGAGGCCACTGTGTTCTTGGGGACCTTCAACGCTCCAGAAATTGGAACCCGTCCCCATATCTGTGCCTCGACACGATCTTGTCTTGGAGCTCTACAGACAATTCCTTCGACCTCATGGCTTGGTTTTTGCTCTCACATGCACTGTCAACTGTTGGACCTTATATAGACTGGTTTCAGAAACATCTCAAGGATGATCAATGGAAACAGAATGCACCTGACCTCAATTTTGAGTCTCGTAGCAAATGGCCTACTTATGTAAATTGAGTATTTCTGTTTTTATTTTTTAAAACGTATACATTTGCAAAAATGCCTAAAAACCTGTTTTTGCTTTGTCTTCATGTGGTATTTTGTGTAGATCGATGAGGAACAAAAAGTCAATGGGTCTGAATACTTTCCGAATGCCCTGTGTAGTGTATTTTACGATCTGTATGGCACAGCTGTCAATTTTTTTTATCCTTAAATGAAACTGGTATACTTTTTTTATTTATCACAATTTTCTTTAACCAATTTTGGTCTTTAATTCAGGGTCAACAGACAAGTTCCTAATTTTCTCCCCATACCACTTGTCTCTTCCATTTTTGCGGTAATGCTGCAATTAGTTGGTTGTAATTTCGGATAGAGCAGATATTTCCATATACAGGTGTCCTGGCTAAATTCCCAATCTGGCCCTCAAACCATCACGGTCACCTAATAACCCCCAGTTTACAATTGGCTCATTCATCCCCCTCCTCTCCCCTGTAACTATTCCCCAGGTCGTTGCTGCAAATGAGAATGTGTTCTCAGTCAATTTACCTGCTAAAATAAATACATGATCAACAAATACAGTGGGGAGAACAAGTATTTGATACACTGCCGATTTTGCAGGTTTTCCTACTTACAAAGCATGTAGAGGTCTGTCATTTTTTTTAGGTACACTTCAACTGTGAGAGACAGAATCTAAAACCAAAATCCAGAAAATCACATTGTATGCTGTTTACTTGTCAGCTCAGGGATTCGATCCAGCAACCTTTTGGTTACTGGTCCAACGCTCTAACCACTATGCTACCTGCCACCCCTCAATCAATTAGTATATTAGTCAATCAATTAGTATATTAATCAATCAATTAGTATATTAATCAATCAATTAGTATATTCGAGTTTAACCGTAATATTTGTTTGGTCTTTTCTGGTGGATTAAAATTCAATTGCAACCAACTTTCTATGGCTTGTTTTAAAAATAGTGACATTTTGGAGATTATTTAATTTTCAAATAACTGAAAGTGAGAGGTTGTAATCTGAATAAAGGGGAAAAGGCCATTCTTACTAATCTGTTAGAGAACGAGTTCAGATTTAAGCGTATATTTTGTATGACTGAAGCCTTTAGTGAGCGGTCTAATGATATTAATATTAAATCATTTCTGCCCTTCAAATGTATATTCATTATATAAATAGGCATGTTTCATTTTGTCTGGCTTGCCATTCCCCCAAAAATGGAATAAAAACATCACTTTAGTAAATACTATCCACACAAAAAAAGCACTCTAGTAAATACTACAGTATTATCCACAAAAAAAAGCGGTACTTAATTTACATGTACCCTGTCCATTCACCTCCCACATATCGTAATTTGTGGCAACCATAAGTGAAAAACCTACATGCCAAGTATAGACCATATATTGTGTTCCCTGCAGGATGTAGAAAAGAACAGGATCTCTGAACTACCTGTTCAGATCCCAGTCCTAACTCCCTGCAGGTGGTAGAAAATGTGTTATTTTAGTATTTCTCCAGTAGGTTTCCTGAAGGACAAAGACTTCTATTTCAAATATAATAAAACACAAACACTTTAGTAAATACTACAGTAATGTCTGTAAAAACACTACAGCAAATACACCATTATACTACAATCCACAAAAAAACAAACATTAATTACTATAGTTTATACTACAGTTCTCTTTTACTACAGTATTTATATTATAGTTAACTTGAAATACTACAATACACTACAGTAACTACTACAGTATCCACTGTAGTGTCTCTACAGAATTTAGTCCACAAAAACACAACAGGAAATACTACAGTAAAGTCTGCAACAACACTACAGGAAATAGTATAGTATTTCTACCATATTATACTATAGTATTTTTCATGTGGGTATTGTCTTTTCTTTTTTGCAAAAAAAAAAAAGTAGTGTGTAGTGCCAATAGTTAGCTACAATGCTACAATGGCAGGAAAGTATTTCACTACCGAAAACACTACGTAGGTTTAAATGTAGTTTAAGTAGCAGCAAAGCTACTGCAAAATGGTGTTAAATGTTTAACTACGCGTAGTTTAGTACTCCAACACTGGTTGAAGTAGTATAAAAATAACAGCCTGTTCTTAACACCTCGCAACGTCTAAACTTAATATCAACAATACTACCCAATAGTATAGAATATATACACAACACTACAGAATATATACACAACACTACAATACTACCCAATACTACCCAATATGTATAGAATATATACACAACACTACAATACTACCCAATACTACCCAATAGTATAGAATATATACACAACACTACAATACTACCCAATATGTATAGAATATATACACAACACTACAGAATATATACACAACACTACAATACTACCCAATATGTATAGAATATATACACAACACTACAATACTACCCAATAGTATAGAATATATACACAACACTACAATACTACCCAATATGTATAGAATATATACACAACACTACAGAATATATACACAACACTACAATACTACCCAATACTACCCAATATGTATAGAATATATACACAACTACAATACTACCCAATACTACCCAATATGTATAGAATATATACACAACACTACAGAATATATACACAACATTACAACTTTCCCCCTGTGTTTGTCTACAGGTACCTGTTTGAGCAGGAGACGTGGTCTAACTGTTCATATCCTGTCAGCATTGTGGAGTGGAACGTGACTCTGCTGTCCATCCTGCTGGGTCTCAGTGGGTTGGAGTTTATCATCTGTTTCCTACAGGTCATCAACGGGCTGGTGACAGCCGTCTGCAGACCCTGCTGCTACAAACAGGACTATACCCTCAACGCCTGAACACACACACACACACCACACACACACACACAAAAATACGACACACACACACACACACACAAATGTGACACACACACACACACACAAATGTGACACACACACACACAAATGTGACACACACACACACACACACACACAAATGTGACACACACACACACACACACGTGTACATGATACATACATGCATATAACAACATAAGATCCAGTGGCATACCCATGAAATGACACATAAAACAGGAGAGTGTACATTACCAGCCGGGGGAACATTGCTTTCCTAGACACTCGTTATTATCTCCTTATTGGTTTATAAATCAGGAAGTGTGATTCAGGAAGTGTGATTTTTTTCCAAGCGAATGCTGCCTCATCTCTGTATGAGGGAGAGATACCTGTTTGAATGTTCAGTTAATTTATGGTATTCATTACAAAACACTGTATAATAAAAACACCGGATGAAAGTTTGTAGACCGCAACAATAGCCTTTTTTCATGTCTGTATTTTTTTTATATCATGTTTAACACACTGGGCACAGATGTCAGTTCAACGTCTAGTTTTGATTTACGTTTGGTTGAGTTGTCAACTAATGGTGAATTTTACATGAAATCAACAAAAAGTCTTAATGGGTCATAATTAATAAACACTATTTTTTTTAAACTGCAAAAAAAAATAAAAAATTGGGTGTTTCTCTGTCAAACAGTTTTGTTATATTTTAGTCTTCTGTGATATATCTAAAGTGTAGTATTGGGATGCAAACTCAAAATGTAATACATTTAAACTCTATATCTGACATGGTACAGGTGTCGTCTTAAACCCATAACCATGTGTTTGAGGTGTATACTTTTGTTTCACAGTAGATTTGTTTAAGACTACCCAGAAACACCAACCTTGTGACCTTGATTTAGCCCACTGCAGTAAAATGTTTTAAGTTTGGTGGATAAAAATATTTTTGCGAATCCAAATCAGTTTTTCACATTGATTTTTTGTTGTTGAAATGATGTCAATGGAGAGTTTTGTCTTTTGTATTAATGTTTTCATTTTAAGTGTATTGTAAATGATTGTCTCACAGATTCTAGATGTTAAGATAAATCAATTTGATATATTTAGTGCATTTGTAATATTTTTATAACGTTTGTGCTGCCTTAAATAAAAGTATTTTCCATTTCAATTGTTCTGATTATTCCTATTTTGTTTTATAGTAAACATGCTATATTTGTCAAAGTTGTATACTTTGATACCTATTTACCAATGGACAGCTATTAAAGTCATAGGCGTAATCTCAAATCAACCCCTAAATCCTTCACTCAACTTCTAATCAATATGTTGAAACTTCCACCTAGCCTATCAGAAGGAAAGGTGGAGCTGTTACAATATGCTATCCTCTCATATCTCCACAAGTGCATAGGGCATAGGGTTTAGGGGTCGATTTGGTATAGGACCATACTGTCACATCATTCCATAGACTTCCATAGTTCTGATGTTATACTCCCACTATCTGGCTCAAATGTAGAACTACAATATTTTAACACCACCTTGGAATACGCTGGGCTACAACCATTGGTCAAGAGCAAAAAGTAGATTTGGTTATTGTCATTGACTAGTTAGATTGGGCCGGACCCATTTTAGACTGGGGAAGTGGTTAGTCATTGACTAATATGGATGATTTTTTTTGCATGACCTTAGATTACTGAGAGGGGGCATTGTTGTCCCCTCACGTCACTGGTTGACCCTCAGTAGCCCATGGTGAGGACATGTTGGATTTCCCGTAGGGGAGATGTGGGGTAAGTTGAGCCAAAAGGGTAAGTTGAGCCACCATTGTTCTAGGAAACACAAAATTAATCAGGTGACCAAATATTTAGGAAGAGGTCATCATTTCATGGCGTCTGTGAAGGAAGAAGCCACATTGGAAAAAGTAGCAAGCAAGTTAGGTCCAGAAAACACATTTTCAACAAGTCAAATTAATTGATTGTGTTCGAGGTTTCATGATGCTTGTATCCAAACCAAAGTAGATCAATTTAAGATTGTTCTATACATCAGTTGGGGTCTCTATAACCTTCAATATGAGCTCCTAAACCTAGCATGAAAGTGCTTCCTCAATGGCCTTGGGGTAAGCTGAGCCAATGGCCTTGGGGTAAGCTGAGCCAATGGCCTTGGGGTAAGTTGAGCCAATGGCCTTGGGGTAAGCTGAGCCAATGGCCTTGGGGTAAGCTGAGCCAATGGCCTTGGGGTAAGCTGAGCCAATGGCCTTGGGGTAAGTTGAGCCAATGGCCTTGGGGTAAGTTGAGCCAATGGCCTTGGGGTAAGTTGAGCCAATGGCCTTGGGGTAAGTTGAGCCAATGGCCTTGGGGTAAGTTGAGCCAATGGCCTTGGGGTAAGCTGAGCCAATGGCCTTGGGGTAAGCTGAGCCAATGGCCTTGGGGTAAGCTGAGCCAATGGCCTTGGGGTAAGTTGAGCCAATGGCCTTGGGGTAAGTTGAGCCAATGGCCTTGGGGTAAGTTGAGCCAATGGCCTTGGGGTAAGTTGAGCCAATGGCCTTGGGGTAAGCTGAGCCAATGGCCTTGGGGTAAGCTGAGCCAATGGCCTTGGGGTAAGCTGAGCCAATGGCCTTGGGGTAAGCTGAGCCAATGGCCTTGGGGTAAGCTGAGCCAATGGCCTTGGGGTAAGCTGAGCCAATGGCCTTGGGGTAAGCTGAGCCAATGGCCTTGGGGTAAGCTGAGCCAATGGCCTTGGGGTAAGCTGAGCCAATGGCCTTGGGGTAAGCTGAGCCAATGGCTGAGCCAATGGCCTTGGGGTAAGCTGAGCCAATGGCTGAGCCAATGGCCTTGGGGTAAGCTGAGCCAATGGCCTTGGGGTAAGCTGAGCCAATGGCCTTGGGGTAAGCTGAGCCAATGGCCTTGGGGTAAGCTGAGCCAATGGCCTTGGGGTAAGCTGAGCCAATGGCCTTGGGGTAAGCTGAGCCAATGGCCTTGGGGTAAGCTGAGCCAATGGCCTTGGGGTAAGCTGAGCCAATGGCCTTGGGGTAAGCTGAGCCAATGGCCTTGGGGTAAGCTGAGCCAATGGCCTTGGGGTAAGCTGAGCCAATGGCCTTGGGGTAAGCTGAGCCAATGGCCTTGGGGTAAGCTGAGCCAATGGCCTTGGGGTAAGCTGAGCCAATGGCCTTGGGGTAAGCTGAGCCAATGGCCTTGGGGTAAGCTGAGCCAATGGCCTTGGGGTAAGCTGAGCCAATGGCCTTGGGGTAAGCTGAGCCAATGGCAAGTTAAGCAAATTGAAGTGTTTTCTTCCCAGGCATAACGCAAATCATTATTGCTGTGAAATCAGGGCCCATGTTAAAAGTGTTTAAAAAGTACATAGTGTTTGTTAGGTGTTAAGCCCGTGTTAAAAGATGCTTCAAATTATTAAAAGACAAAAACAGCGATTGTGATTGTGTTGAACTGTGTTTGAGAAATAAAGATAGACATGTTTTAAAAAGGAAGTGGTCAAATTAAATTTGGTACAGAAATTTGTAGGCGGCTTAACTCACCCTGTCCTCTGGCGTAACTCAGCCCATACCTGGGGTAAGTTGTGCTAAGAGACAAGCTATGTTAAAAAAAAATATATTTCCAGAGTTACCCAACATCCTAAAATATATGTAGATATCTTTGTTAGAAAGAATACTACATTTCCCTTGACTATTCCCGTCAAACCATGTTGATTTTCGCTCAGAGTTAGGAAACCACATCGTCATGCTCTGTGTTCTTTTGGGCCTTATGTAAATAGTGTCTGTTTACCGGTGATTGACTGAAGCAACTCATTGTCCTACGATGTGATTGGCCATTGTTGTCAGAAATAAAGCTCTCTTTGTGGATTTGGTAGACAAAGTAACAATGGGTAGAATCATGTACACAGTGGCCAGTGTTTGTTGTCTAACTTTACTATCCTTTAAAGTTCCAAAAGTCCTCACAAGGATAGTAAAACAAGAAAAAACTAATAAATTAGGACATTTTGCCTGACCCCAAAAGGAAAAAATAATATTTTAGGCTCAGGAGTTAGGTTTAGGGTTAGTATTAGGGGTTCAGTTTAGGGTTAGGGGTTTAGGGTTAGTATTAGGGGTTCAGTTTAGGGTTAGGGGTTTAGGGTTAGTATTAGGGGTTCAGTTTAGGGTTAGGTTTAGGGTTAGTATTAGGGGTTCAGTTTAGGGTTAGGGGTTAGTATTAGGGGTTCAGTTTAGGGTTAGGTTTAGGGTTAGTATTAGGGGTTCAGTTTAGGGTTAGGGGTTTGGGGTTAAGGTTCAGTTAGTGAAAATAGGATTTTGAATGAGAATACGTTTATTTGGTTAGGTTTAGGGTTAGTATTAGGGGTTCAGTTTAGGGTTAGGGGTTTGGGGTTAAGGTTCAGTTAGTGAAAATAGGATTTTGAATGAGAATATGTTTATTTGGTCTCCACTTGGAGAGTAAAACCAATGTTAGTGTGTGTAGGTGAAAATAAGTGATGGTCTTCTCCAGGTCAAAGGTCTGGAAATGCTGCATCTGTGTGTGTTTGTGTGAGGTCACATTGCCTGTTTGTGATTGGCCGTGTGGACCCAACACCCCAGTATCTATAAAAGGCTGTGAGTTCTGTAACAAAAAAAAAGTCATCTGACGGTCTGGAGCCAAAATGGGGAGTTCTACAGCGAGCCTGTTCCTTCTGCTGGGCTGCTTCACCACTGTGTTCTGTATCACACGGGAATATTTTATCGGGATTCAGGAGATTCAGTGGGATTACGCTCCCGCTGGGAAAAACATCATCCTCAACAAACTGCTGAAGGAAGATGAGTGAGTAATTCAGTACAACTGTCATGAAGAAGTAATAAAATATAACTAATAAAATATAATAGAATATATTTAGGGCCTACTATATATACACACACACACACACACAGACTGTATATGTAGAAGTTTTTGGAAGTTATGATAGGAGTGTTTTAGGAATTCGTTGAACACAGTATTTCCTGTATAATATACTACAGTGAAATCTACATTATACATTATTCAGTAAGTATTCACACCTCTTGACTAGTTCAACATTTGTTGTGTGACAAAGTGAGATTAAAACTGATTTAATTGTAAAAAAAAAAAAATTGTCGTCGATCTACACAAAATCCTGTCAAAAGTGGAAGAATATTTAGATTATTATTTATATATATATATATATATATATATATATATATATATATATATATATATATATATTTTTTTTTAAAGTAATATAGATTGTAAACTATGTAGACTTTTTTTTGCGATGAATCCATTCAATAGTACCTTGCGTGTGTATAAATGTTAATTATGTCTCATCTAACCCCCCTCTCTCTCCACTCTCTCTCTACTCTCTCTCCACTCTCTCCACGACAGACACGCTGCTACGTTCCTGGAGCGCGGGCCCCAGAGAATCGGCAGTGTGTACAAGAAAGCAGTTTACCTGCAGTACACGGACGCCACCTACACGAAGGAGATAACCAAGCCCAAGTGGCTGGGCTTCCTGGGCCCTGTGATGTCGGCTGAGGAAGGGGACGTGATCAAGGTCCACCTGAAGAACATGGCCACTAGGGCCTACTCCATCCACTCCCATGGAATCATGTACAACAAGACCAGTGAGGGTGAGTGGATGTGGATAGGTGTCTAGAATAGTAGTAGAATAGAGGAAAGAATATCCTATTTAATTATCAACGCAAAACCTCCAAGACAAAATGGACATTTGCCATAACTGCAGGCAACAGAGATGATGGATTGTGTTGCCCTATTAATTATGGAGTGGAGAGCCGTCTGTAGATTATGTAGGGTGAATACTATGAATGCAGTGAGTTGAGTGACACCCTCTAATGTGAATCGTGTAGTGAGTGAAGTGACACCCTCTAATGTGAATCGTGTAGTGAGTGAAGTGACACCCTCTAATGTGAATCCTGTAGTGAGTGGGGGTGACACCCTCTAATGTGAATCCTGTAGTGAGTGGGGGTGACACCCTCTAATGTGAATCCTGTAGTGAGTGAGAGTGACACCCTCTAATGTGAATCCTGTAGTGAGTGGGGGTGACACCCTCTAATGTGAATCCTGTAGTGAGTGGGGGTGACACCCTCTAATGTGAATCCTGTAGTGAGTAGGAGTGACACCCTCTAATGTGAATCCTGTAGTGAGTGGGAGTGACACCCTCTAATGTGAATCCTGTAGTGAGTGGGAGTGACACCCTCTAATGTGAATCCTGTAGTGAGTGGGAGTGACACCCTCTAATGTGAATCCTGTAGTGAGTGGGAGTGACACCCTCTAATGTGAATCCTGTAGTGAGTGGGGGTGACACCCTCTAATGTGAATCCTGTAGTGAGTGGGGGTGACACCCTCTAATGTGAATCCTGTAGTGAGTAGGAGTGACACCCTCTAATGTGAATCCTGTAGTGAGTGGGAGTGACACCCTCTAATGTGAATCCTGTAGTGAGTGGGAGTGACACCCTCTAATGTGAATCCTGTAGAGTGGGGGTGACACCCTCTAATGTGAATCCTGTAGTGAGTGAGGGTGACACCCTCTAATGTGAATCCTGTAGTGAGTGGGGGTGACACCCTCTAATGTGAATCCTGTAGTGAGTGGGGGTGACACCCTCTAATGTGAATCCTGTAATGAGTGAAGTGACACCCTCTAATGTGAATCCTGTAGAGTGGAGGTGACACCCTCTAATGTGAATCCTGTAGAGTGGGGGTGACACCCTCTAATGTGAATCCTGTAGTGAGTGGGGGTGACACCCTCTAATGTGAATCCTGTAGTGAGTAGGAGTGACACCCTCTAATGTGAATCCTGTAGTGAGTGGGGGTGACACCCTCTAATGTGAATCCTGTAGAGTGGGAGTGACACCCTCTAATGTGAATCCTGTAGTGAGTAGGAGTGACACCCTCTAATGTGAATCCTGTAGTGAGTGGGAGTGACACCCTCTAATGTGAATCCTGTAGAGTGGGGTGACACCCTCTAATGTGAATCCTGTAGTGAGTGGGGGTGACACCCTCTAATGTGAATCGTGTAGTAAGTGGGGGTGACACCCTCTAATGTGAATCCTGTAGTGGGTGGGGGTGACACCCTCTAATGTGAATCCTGTAGTGAGTGAGTGTGACACCCTCTAATGTGAATCCTGTAGTGAGTGGGGGTGACACCCTCTAATGTGAATCCTGTAGTGAGTGGGGGTGACACCCTCTAATGTGAATCCTGTAGTGAGTGGGGGTGACACCCTCTAATGTGAATCCTGTAGAGTGGGGGTGACACCCTCTAATGTGAATCCTGTAGTGAGTGGGAGTGACACCCTCTAATGTGAATCCTGTAGTGAGTGGGGGTGACACCCTCTAATGTGAATCCTGTAGTGAGTGGGAGTGACACCCTCTAATGTGAATCCTGTAGTGAGTGGGGGTGACACCCTCTAATGTGAATCCTGTAGTGAGTGGGAGTGACACCCTCTAATGTGAATCCTGTAGTGAGTGGGGTGGGGTGGGTAATACTCCTGGCACAAGTCACATGATGGGGACCGGGATTCAATCCCTGCGTCCACTTTTCCCACCTGCCTGTATCCCCATCGTATTTACATACTATCTCAATAAAGTGTCAAAATACACCACCCCCCCCCCCCAAGACATATTGAAGTCAGTCACTGATCCAGATAACTCCCGTATTGAAGTCAGTCACTGATCCAGATAACTCCCGAATTGAAGTCAGTCACTGATCCAGATAACTCCTCTATTGAAGTCAGTCACTGATCCAGATAACTCCCAAATTGAAGTCAGTCACTGATCCAGATAACTCCTCTATTGAAGTCAGTCACTGATCCAGATAACTCCCGTATTGAAGTCAGTCACTGATCCAGATAACTCCCAAATTGAAGTCAGTCACTGATCCAGATAACTCCTCTATTGAAGTCAGTCACTGATCCAGATAACTCCCATATTGAAGTCAGTCACTGATCCAGAAAACTCCCGTATTGAAGTCAGTCACTGATCCAGATAACTCCCGTATTGAAGTCAGTCACTGATCCAGATAACTCCCGAATTGAAGTCAGTCACTGATCCAGATAACTCCTCTATTGAAGTCAGTCACTGATCCAGATAACTCCCAAATTGAAGTCAGTCACTGATCCAGATAACTCCTCTATTGAAGTCAGTCACTGATCCAGATAACTCCCGTATTGAAGTCAGTCACTGATCCAGATAACTCCCGTATTGAAGTCAGTCACTGATCCAGATAACTCCCAAATTGAAGTCAGTCACTGATCCAGATAACTCCCATATTGAAGTCAGTCACTGATCCAGATAACTCCCGTATTGAAGTCAGTCACTGATCCAGATAACTCCCGTATTGAAGTCAATCACTGATCCAGATAACTCCCAAATTGAAGTCAGTCACTGATCCAGATAACTCCTCTATTGAAGTCAGTCACTGATCCAGATAACTCCTCTATTGAAGTCAGTCACTGATCCAGATAACTCCTCTATTGAAGTCAGTCACTGATCCAGATAACTCCCATATTGAAGTCAGTCACTGATCCAGATAACTCCCGTATTGAAGTCAGTCACTGATCCAGATAACTCCCGTATTGAAGTCAGTCACTGATCCAGATAACTCCTCTATTGAAGTCAGTCACTGATCCAGATAACTCCCGTATTGAAGTCAGTCACTGATCCAGATAACTCCTCTATTGAAGTCAGTCACTGATCCAGATAACTCCCGTATTGAAGTCAGTCACTGATCCAGATAACTCCTCTATTGAAGTCAGTCACTGATCCAGATAACTCCTCTATTGAAGTCAGTCACTGATCCAGATAACTCCCGTATTGAAGTCAGTCACTGATCCAGATAACTCCCATATTGAAGTCAGTCACTGATCCAGATAACTCCTATATTGAAGTCAGTCACTGATCCAGATAACTCCTCTATTGAAGTCAGTCACTGATCCAGATAACTCCCATATTGAAGTCAGTCACTGATCCAGATAACTCCCATATTGAAGTCAGTCACTGATCCAGATAACTCCTCTATTGAAGTCAGTCACTGATCCAGATAACTCCCATATTGAAGTCAGTCACTGATCCAGATAACTCCCGTATTGAAGTCAGTCACTGATCCAGATAACTCCCGTATTGAAGTCAGTCACTGATCCAGATAACTCCCGTATTGAAGTCAGTCACTGATCCAGATAACTCCCATATTGAAGTCAGTCACTGATCCAGATAACTCCTCTATTGAAGTCAGTCACTGATCCAGATAACTCCCATATTGAAGTCAGTCACTGATCCAGATAACTCCCATATTGAAGTCAGTCACTGATCCAGATAACTCCTCTATTGAAGTCAGTCACTGATCCAGATAACTCCCATATTGAAGTCAGTCACTGATCCAGATAACTCCCGTATTGAAGTCAGTCACTGATCCAGATAACTCCTCTATTGAAGTCAGTCACTGATCCAGATAACTCCCGTATTGAAGTCAGTCACTGATCCAGATAACTCCTCTATTGAAGTCAGTCACTGATCCAGATAACTCCTCTATTGAAGTCAGTCACTGATCCAGATAACTCCCGTATTGAAGTCAGTCACTGATCCAGATAACTCCTCTATTGAAGTCAGTCACTGATCCAGATAACTCCTCTATTGAAGTCAGTCACTGATCCAGATAACTCCTCTATTGAAGTCAGTCACTGATCCAGATAACTCCCGTATTGAAGTCAGTCACTGATCCAGATAACTCCCGTATTGAAGTCAGTCACTGATCCAGATAACTCCCATATTGAAGTCAGTCACTGATCCAGATAACTCCCGTATTGAAGTCAGTCACTGATCCAGATAACTCCCGTATTGAAGTCAGTCACTGATCCAGATAACTCCCGTATTGAAGTCAGTCACTGATCCAGATAACTCCCATATTGAAGTCAGTCACTGATCCAGATAACTCCCGTATTGAAGTCAGTCACTGATCCAGATAACTCCCGTATTGAAGTCAGTCACTGATCCAGATAACACCCATATTGAAGTCAGTCACTGATCCAGATAACTCCTCTATTGAAGTCAGTCACTGATCCAGATAACTCCCATATTGAAGTCAGTCACTGATCCAGATAACTCCTCTATTGAAGTCAGTCACTGATCCAGATAACTCCCATATTGAAGTCAGTCACTGATCCAGATAACTCCCGTATTGAAGTCAGTCACTGATCCAGATAACTCCCGTATTGAAGTCAGTCACTGATCCAGATAACTCCCATATTGAAGTCAGTCACTGATCCAGATAACTCCTCTATTGAAGTCAGTCACTGATCCAGATAACTCCCGTATTGAAGTCAGTCACTGATCCAGATAACTCCTCTATTGAAGTCAGTCACTGATCCAGATAACTCCTCTATTGAAGTCAGTCACTGATCCAGATAACTCCCGTATTGAAGTCAGTCACTGATCCAGATAACTCCCGTATTGAAGTCAGTCACTGATCCAGATAACTCCTCTATTGAAGTCAGTCACTGATCCAGATAACTCCCGTATTGAAGTCAGTCACTGATCCAGATAACTCCCGTATTGAAGTCAGTCACTGATCCAGATAACTCCTCTATTGAAGTCAGTCACTGATCCAGATAACTCCCGTATTGAAGTCAGTCACTGATCCAGATAACTCCTCTATTGAAGTCAGTCACTGATCCAGATAACTCCCGTATTGAAGTCAGTCACTGATCCAGATAACTCCTATATTGAAGTCAGTCACTGATCCAGATAACTCCTCTATTGAAGTCAGTCACTGATCCAGATAACTCCCGTATTGAAGTCAGTCACTGATCCAGATAACTCCTCTATTGAAGTCAGTCACTGATCCAGATAACTCCCGTATTGAAGTCAGTCACTGATCCAGATAACTCCCGTATTGAAGTCAGTCACTGATCCAGATAACTCCTCTATTGAAGTCAGTCACTGATCCAGATAACTCCCGTATTGAAGTCAGTCACTGATCCAGATAACTCCTCTATTGAAGTCAGTCACTGATCCAGATAACTCCTCTATTGAAGTCAGTCACTGATCCAGATAACTCCCATATTGAAGTCAGTCACTGATCCAGATAACTCCCGTATTGAAGTCAGTCACTGATCCAGATAACTCCCGTATTGAAGTCAGTCACTGATCCAGATAACTCCTCTATTGAAGTCAGTCACTGATCCAGATAACTCCTCTATTGAAGTCAGTCACTGATCCAGATAACTCCCGTATTGCCAGGTGCTCTGTACCCGGACGAGACGACGGATGCGGAGAAACATGACGACCGGGTGGATCCTGGGAAGAGCTACACTTACGTGTGGGTCCTGAGCGACACCCACGCCCCCACCAAGGATGACACCAACTGCCTGGCACGCGCCTATCACTCCCACCTCCACGCACCTCAAGACATCGCCTCAGGACTTGTTGGACCCCTCATCATCTGTAAAAAAGGTACAGGCTTCTTATCAGGCACCTAAACGCTGGTTGTGTACAGTAGGAGGTCTGATCTGGTTTTGAACAACAACATGTTGCACCACTGGAGCCCCCGAGTGGCACAGCGATCTAAGGCACTGTATCTCAGTGCTTGAGGCGTCACTACAGACACCCTGGTTAGATTCCAAGCTGTATCACAACCGGCCGTGATTGGAAGTCCCATAGGCCCAGCGTCGTCCAGGTTTGGCCGGCGTAGGCCGTCATTGTAAATAATAATTTGTTCTTAACTGACTTGCCTAGTTAAATAAAGAATAAAAAAAATAAAAAAATGTTTTAAAAAAAATTAACTATTTGAGTTTTATGTATAGTGTTATTAGCCCATTGTGGCGACAGTGATCCTGAGATTACAGAAGAGAGAACACACACCATCTCCCTGTGTCATAAAGGCCATAGTATGTTATCGTGTACATGGATGTTTATTTCTGAGATGCGCAGGTACCCTGGATGTCTATGGTGACAAGGCAGCAGACTACTCGTACGTCCTGATGTTCACTGTGTCGGACGAGAACATGAGCTGGTACCTGGACGACAACATCAAGACCTACTGCACTCAGCCATCAACAGCAGCCAACAGCCCACAACAGCCATCAACAGCAGCCAACAGCCCACAACAGCCATCAACAGCAGCCAACAGCCCACAACAGCCATCAACAGCAGCCAACAGCCCACAACAACCCACAACTAAAGTAGACAAAGATGATGAAGCCTTCCAGGAGAGCAACCTGATGCACTGTGAGATTATTAACGTAAATAACACTTACACACACACACACACACACAAACGCTAAACAACGCACAAAGCCTATGAGATCATAGGCCACTAACACAGTGTGTCCACTGTTTTGCAGCGATCAATGGCTTTGTGTACGGCAACCTGCCTGACCTGAGCATGTGTGTCGGAAACAAGATCCACTGGCACCTGATCGGCATGGGCAATGAGGTGGACATCCATTCAGTGTTCTTTCATGGCCAGATCCTGACCAACCTTGGTCACCACACTGACGCGGTCAGCTTGTTCCCAGCCACATTCACCAATGTGGAGATGACCGCTGACAACCCTGGTCACTGGCTGCTGAGCTGCCAGGTCAACGACCACCTAATGGGTATGTATGTATTTCACAAGCCAGGGACTGTATCCAATAAGCATCTCAGAGAATAGGCTTCTGATCCATTGTAGGACCAGGTGTTCCCTTGCCATGTGCTATTAATAATAAAGATCTAGAAGGTTAAAATGAATCACCTACTCCGAGATTCTTAGGGCCCAGATAGACAGCCAATCAGAGGGTAGTGCAACAACTCCCCAACAAGTTACAAGACATGCCACAGAGTGAACATTTTATTTGCCAGAGTCCGAGTTAATGTAACATCCCGCTGGACACAAACCGGTTGAATCAACGCCGTTTCCACATGACTTCAAATAAACAATTCAATGCCGTTGAATCAACGAGGAAAACGGATTGGATTTGCAAAAACGTTCCTCAGTGTAAAGGAATATCCTTTCTTCGCCCAACTCTGAACCGAAATCCAATGACATGGTGACATTTTTGGTTGATTTCACGTTCGTTGACAATTCAGTCAAACGTAAAATCAAAAACTAGACGTTAAACTGACGTCGGTGTCCAATAGGATAAAGTGATTTGTCTTCCTCTGATTTTCCTCCACCTCAGCGGGCATGCAGGCTCTCTTCGAGGTCAAGAAGTGTTTCCCCGCCGTCCACAAGCCGCGGCCCAACGGGGAGGTGAGGGAGTACTTCATCGCTGCCGAGGAGGTGCTGTGGGACTATGCCCCCTCACAGGTCAACCACGGCACAGGGAAACCGCTGAACACAGACGGGTCAGTAACACCACTGTCGTCTGTGGTTCGGGCGCACTTGTTTTGAGTTGAAAAGGGATTTTTGAGTGCGTAACTATTGCCCATTACCAATTTAAACCTGGTCCCCAAATAAATATAGAAACGGACTGAAGGTTTTGTTTTCTGGTCTTGTATTGGTGCTGATCTGACTGGTACCATGTTCTTTGTCCCTCCTGAATGTCCTCAGTGATTCAGAGACGTTTTTCCAGAGGGGTAACGATCGCATTGGCGGGAAATATAAGAAGGTCCAGTACAAGGAGTACACAGACAACACCTTCACCGTGCAAAAGGAGAGAACACCTGAGGAGTTGCACCTAGGGATTCTGGGTAATGTACTACACACCCCTTGCACTGTCTTCACATTATGCTGCCTTGAAATTAAATCTAAAAAGGGATTACATTTTTAAAAATTCCTATCGATCTACACAACCTACTCCACATTTACAAAGTGAAAGAAAAATTATATAAAACTGTCCAAATGAATAAAAAAACAAAATAGGATGTATTGATTGATTGATCATTCAAATCGACGGGCTCTAGTGGAGCGGGTCGAGAGATTCAAGTTCCTCAGTGTTGAAATCACTAAGGATCTATCATGGTTGACACACACCAACACAGTCGTGAAGAAGGCACGGCAATGCCTCTTTCCCCTCAGGACGCTGAAAAGATTGAGAATGGGTCCTCAGATCCTCAAAAAGTTATACAGCTGCACCATTGAGAGCATCTTGACTGGCTGCATCACCGCCTGGTATGGTGACTGCTTGGCAAGGCGCTACAGAGGGTAGTGCGTACGGCCCAGTACATCACTGGGGCAGAGCTCCCTGCCATCCAGGATCTATATACCAGGCGGTGTCAGAGGAAGGCCCTAAAAATGGTCAAATACTCCTGCCACCCACAAGTCGTAGTCTGTTCTCTCTGCAACCGCACGGCAAGTGGTACCAATGCAGGACCAACAGGACCCTGAACAGCTTCAAACCCCAAGCCATAAGCCTGCTAAATAGTTAGTTAAATAGCTAACCAGACGATCTGCATTGACCGTTTTTGCACTAACTTTTTTAAAACTCATCACATCTGCTGCTGCTACTGTTTATCATCTGTCATTATACTCCTAGTTATATGTACATACAGTATTACTCCTAGTTATATGTACATACAGTATTACTCCTAGTTATATGTGCATACAGTATTACTCCTAGTTATATGTGCATACAGTATTACTCCTAGTTATATGTACATACAGTATTACTCCTAGTTATATGTGCATACAGTATTACTCCTAGTTATATGTGCATACAGTATTACTCCTAGTTATATGTACATACAGTATTACTCCTAGTTATATGTGCATACAGTATTACTCCTAGTTATATGTGCATACAGTATTACTCCTAGTTATATGTGCATACAGTATTACTCCTAGTTATATGTACATACAGTATTACTCCTAGTTATATGTGCATACAGTATTACTCCTAGTTATATGTGCATACAGTATTACTCCTAGTTATATGTGCATACAGTATTACTCCTAGTTATATGTACATACAGTATTACTCCTAGTTATATGTGCATACAGTATTACTCCTAGTTATATGTGCATACAGTATTACTCCTAGTTATATGTGCATACAGTATTACTCCTAGTTATATGTACATACAGTATTACTCCTAGTTATATGTACATACAGTATTACTCCTAGTTATATGTGCATACAGTATTACTCCTAGTTATATGTGCATACAGTATTACTCCTAGTTATATGTGCATACAGTATTACTCCTAGTTATATGTACATACAGTATTACTCCTAGTTATATGTGCATACAGTATTACTCCTAGTTATATGTACATACAGTATTACTCCTAGTTATATGTGCATACAGTATTACTCCTAGTTATATGTGCATACAGTATTACTCCTAGTTATGTGCATACAGTATTACTCCTAGTTATATGTGCATACAGTATTACTCCTAGTTATGTGCATACAGTATTACTCCTAGTTATATATGTACATACAGTATTACTCCTAGTTATATATGTACATACAGTATTACTCCTAGTTATATGTGCATACAGTATTACTCCTAGTTATGTGCATACAGTATTACTCCTAGTTATATGTGCATACAGTATTACTCCTAGTTATATGTGCATACAGTATTACTCCTAGTTATATGTGTATACAGTATTACTCCTAGTTATATATGTACATACAGTATTACTCCTAGTTATATGTGCATACAGTATTACTCCTAGTTATATGTACATACAGTATTACTCCTAGTTATATATGTGCATACAGTATTACTCCTAGTTATATATGTGCATACAGTATTACTCCTAGTTATATGTGCATACAGTATTACTCCTAGTTATATGTACATACAGTATTACTCCTAGTTATATATGTGCATACAGTATTACTCCTAGTTATATATGTGCATACAGTATTACTCCTAGTTATATGTGCATACAGTATTACTCCTAGTTATATGTGCATACAGTATTACTCCTAGTTATATGTGCATACAGTATTACTCCTAGTTATATGTGTGCATACAGTATTACTCCTAGTTATATGTGCATACAGTATTACTCCTAGTTATATATGTGTATACAGTATTACTCCTAGTTATATGTGCATACAGTATTACTCCTAGTTATATGTGCATACAGTATTACTCCTAGTTATATGTGTGCATACAGTATTACTCCTAGTTATATGTGCATACAGTATTACTCCTAGTTATATGTGCATACAGTATTACTCCTAGTTATATGTGTGCATACAGTATTACTCCTAGTTATATGTGCATACAGTATTACTCCTAGTTATATGTGCATACAGTATTACTCCTAGTTATATATGTGTATACAGTATTACTCCTAGTTATATGTGTGCATACAGTATTACTCCTAGTTATATATGTGCATACAGTATTACTCCTAGTTATATATGTGCATACAGTATTACTCCTAGTTATATATGTGCATACAGTATTACTCCTAGTTATATGTGCATACAGTATTACTCCTAGTTATATATGTGCATACAGTATTACTCCTAGTTATATGTGCATACAGTATTACTCCTAGTTATATATGTGCATACAGTATTACTCCTAGTTATATATGTGCATACAGTATTACTCCTAGTTATATGTGTACATACAGTATTACTCCTAGTTATATGTGCATACAGTATTACTCCTAGTTATATGTGCATACAGTATTACTCCTAGTTATATATGTGCATACAGTATTACTCCTAGTTATATGTGTGCATACAGTATTACTCCTAGTTATATGTGCATACAGTATTACTCCTAGTTATATATGTGCATACAGTATTACTCCTAGTTATATATGTACATACAGTATTACTCCTAGTTATATGTGCATACAGTATTACTCCTAGTTATATGTGCATACAGTATTACTCCTAGTTATATGTGCATACAGTATTACTCCTAGTTATATATGTGCATACAGTATTACTCCTAGTTATATATGTGCATTCAGTATTACTCCTAGTTATATGTGCATACAGTATTACTCCTAGTTATATATGTACATACAGTATTACTCCTAGTTATATGTGCATACAGTATTACTCCTAGTTATATGTGCATACAGTATTACTCCTAGTTATATATGTACATACAGTATTACTCCTAGTTATATGTGCATACTGTATTACTCCTAGTTATATATGCATACAGTATTACTCCTAGTTATATGTGTGCATACAGTATTACTCCTAGTTATATATGTGCATACAGTATTACTCCTAGTTATATGTGCATACAGTATTACTCCTAGTTATATGTGCATACAGTATTACTCCTAGTTATATATGCATACAGTATTACTCCTAGTTGTATGTACATACAGTATTACTCCTAGTTATATATGTACATACAGTATTACTCCTAGTTATATATGTACATACAGTATTACTCCTAGTTATATGTGCATACAGTATTACTCCTAGTTATATGTGCATACAGTATTACTCCTAGTTATATGTGCATACAGTATTACTCCTAGTTATATGTGTGCATACAGTATTACTCCTAGTTATATGTGCATACAGTATTACTCCTAGTTATATGTGTGCATACAGTATTACTCCTAGTTATATATGTGCATACAGTATTACTCCTAGTTATATATGTACATACAGTATTACTCCTAGTTATATGTGCATACAGTATTACTCCTAGTTATATGTGTGCATACAGTATTACTCCTAGTTATATATGTGCATACAGTATTACTCCTAGTTATATATGTACATACAGTATTACTCCTAGTTATATGTGCATACAGTATTACTCCTAGTTATATGTGCATACAGTATTACTCCTAGTTATGTGCATACAGTATTACTCCTAGTTATATATGTACATACAGTATTACTCCTAGTTATATATGTACATACAGTATTACTCCTAGTTATATATGTACATACAGTATTACTCCTAGTTATATGTGCATACAGTATTACTCCTAGTTATATATGTGCATACAGTATTACTCCTAGTTATATGTGCATACAGTATTACTCCTAGTTATATGTGCATACAGTATTACTCCTAGTTATATGTGCATACAGTATTACTCCTAGTTATATATGTGCATACAGTATTACTCCTAGTTATATATGTGCATACAGTATTACTCCTAGTTATATATGTGCATACAGTATTACTCCTAGTTATATGTGCATACAGTATTACTCCTAGTTATATATGTGCATACAGTATTACTCCTAGTTATATGTGTGCATACAGTATTACTCCTAGTTATATATGTGCATACAGTATTACTCCTAGTTATATATGTGCATACAGTATTACTCCTAGTTATATGTGCATACAGTATTACTCCTAGTTATATGTGCATACAGTATTACTCCTAGTTATATGTACATACAGTATTACTCCTAGTTATATATGTGCATACAGTATTACTCCTAGTTATATATGTACATACAGTATTACTCCTAGTTATATATGTGCATACAGTATTACTCCTAGTTATATGTGCATACAGTATTACTCCTAGTTATATGTGCATACAGTATTACTCCTAGTTATATGTACATACAGTATTACTCCTAGTTATATGTGCATACAGTATTACTCCTAGTTATATGTGCATACAGTATTACTCCTAGTTATATGTGTATACAGTATTACTCCTAGTTATATGTGCATACAGTATTACTCCTAGTTATATGTGCATACAGTATTACTCCTAGTTATATGTGCATACAGTATTACTCCTAGTTATATGTACATACAGTATTACTCCTAGTTATATATGTGCATACAGTATTACTCCTAGTTATATGTGCATACAGTATTACTCCTAGTTATGTGCATACAGTATTACTCCTAGTTATATGTGCATACAGTATTACTCCTAGTTATATATGTGCATACAGTATTACTCCTAGTTATATATGTGCATACAGTATTACTCCTAGTTATATGTGCATACAGTATTACTCCTAGTTATATGTGCATACAGTATTACTCCTAGTTATATATGTGCATACAGTATTACTCCTAGTTATATATGTACATACAGTATTACTCCTAGTTATATATGTGCATACAGTATTACTCCTAGTTATATATGTACATACAGTATTACTCCTAGTTATATATGTACATACAGTATTACTCCTAGTTATATGTACATACAGTATTACTCCTAGTTATATATGTGCATACAGTATTACTCCTAGTTATATATGTACATACAGTATTACTCCTAGTTATATGTGCATACAGTATTACTCCTAGTTATATGTACATACAGTATTACTCCTAGTTATATATGTACATACAGTATTACTCCTAGTTATATATGTACATACAGTATTACTCCTAGTTATATATGTACATACAGTATTACTCCTAGTTATATGTACATACAGTATTACTCCTAGTTATATATGTACATACAGTGTCTACCTCAAATCACCTCGTACCCCTGCACTTCGACTCTGTACTGGTACCCCATGTAATAGAGCCATTGTGTATTTATTATTACGAATTATTACTTTTCTTTTTCTATTTTCTTTCTCTCTGTATTGTTGGGAAAGGGTATGTAAGTCAGCATGTGACAAATAACATTTTATTTGATGTCTCCACACCCCTGAGTTAATACTTGGTGGATGCACTGTTGACAGCCATTATGGCTGTGAATCATTTTGAATAATGTTCGAAAAACTCTTAGGGAAACCTATATTCATTGATTTTTTTCAAAATCAAAAGACTGAGACAAGTTTGAACTTTTTACCTGGGCTTTGCTCCTTTCATATTTATTTTTATCCTAACAAACTCCCCTGTTGGTGACAAGCATACCCATAACATGATAAATGCCGCAAGCCTGTGTTAAAAATTCCACTCCAAATCATCCATTCTGTGTGCAACAAGGCCGTTAAGAAGTACTGCAAGACAACATGGCAAAGACATTAACGACAGGTTTGGGTCAAATCCAATACAACACAGTGTGAAACCCTCTGTATTTTCAAGTATTGGGGTGGCAGCATTATGTTATGGGTATGCTTGTCATTTGCAAGGACTTGGGAGTTTGTCAGGATCAGAAGAAATATGAAAGGAGCAAAGCCCAGGGACAATTACACCAATTTTTATGCCAAAGACACACCAGAAGGGCTTTCCAAAAGGTGTAAATCAGCCGTAGCGGTGCGTGGGTAAAATCACTGAGGAAGCCAAGCCAAGCCAGTAAAAATTCCATATTAAATCTGTTGCGATATTTGCGGCGTTTGCTCTTCAACCCATTCATTCACACGCCACCATGATATACAATAAGGCCGTGACAACAAAAAGACAACAGTCACGCAGTGGTAGAATCAATTCAACTACACATTTGTTTGTTTCATCACAAAACCCGGAGCGCAACATCTGTGGTGAAGTCCACAAAGCAAATATTGCATGTAACAAACAGTCATATGACCTGCAGCGTGGTCACTCAAGTTAATATTTTCAACAGTTTACTGAACAACTACTGATTTACAACCTCAGAGTTACCCACAAGTCAGCACAAAGACAACAGGAGCCCTGCCTCCACTATTTCGGCACCATTTCAACTTAAACATCATCAAATCAACAAAGTTTAGTTTAGTACACTGAAAACAAACTTAAAGATACCAAAAACAATTTAGTCCAGTCAATTATTATGCTCTTGTCAATTATTATGCTCTTGTCAATTATTATGCTCTTGTCAATTATTATGCTCTTGTTTAAGTCAGTCCTGACTTAAATCTGCTTGAAAATTACAGACAAGGTTTTAATATTTCTGTCCATCAATAATTCCCAACCAAATGTATTATTATTATTATTTTTAGCCCAATTTCGTGGTATCCAATTGTTTAGTAGTTACTATCTTATCTCATTGCTACAACTCCCGTATGGGCTCAGGAGAGACAAAGGTCGAAAGTCTTCCGATACACAACCCAACCAAGCCGCACTGCTTCTTAACACAGCGCGCATCCAACCCGGAAGCCAGCCGCACCAATGTGTCGGAGGAAACACCGTGCACCTGGCGACTTGGTCAGCGTGCACTTCCTCTATTGTAATCGCTCCTCTTTCACCGCAGCAGCCAAACTAACCCTGATTCAGATGACCATCCTACCCATGCTAGATTACGGAGACATCATTTATTGATCGGCAGGTAAGGGTGCTCTCGAGCGGCTAGATGTTCTTCACCATTCGGCCATCAGATTTGCCACCAATGCTCCTTATAGGACACATCACTGCACTCTATACTCCTCCGTAAACTGGTCATCTCTGTGTACCCATCACAAGACCCACTGGTTGATGCTTATTTATAAAACCCTCTTAGGCCTCACTCCCCATATCTGAGATATCTACTGCAGCCCTCATCCTCCACATACAACACCTGTTCTGCCAGTCATATTCTGTTAAAAATCCCCAAAGCACACACATCCCTGGGTCGCTCGTCTTTTCAGTTCGCTACAGCTAGCGACTGGAACGAGCTGCAACAAACACTCAAACTGGACAGTTTTGTCTCAATCTCTTCATTCAAAGACTCAATCATGGACACTCTTACTGACAGTTGTGGCTGCTTCGCGTGATGTATTGTTGTGTCTACCTTCTTGCCCTTTGTGCTGTTGACTGTCCCCAATAATGTTTGTACCCTGTTTTGTGTTGCTACCATGTTGTTGTCATGTTGTGTTGCTACCATGCTGTGTTGTCATGTGTTGCTGCCTTGCTATTTTGTTGTCTTTAGGTAATGTTGTCTCTCTTGCTGTGATGTGTGTTTTGTCCTATATTTATATTGTACTTTTTAAATATTTAATCCCAGGCCCCTGTCCCCGCAGGAGGCCTTTTGGTAGGCCATCATTGCAAATAAGAATTTGTTCTTAACTGACTTGCTTAGTTAAATAAAGGTTAAATCCCCCCCCCCAAAAAAATTGGGTAATAATGAATTGTGTCATTTTGAAGTCACTTTTTATTGTAAATAAGAACAGAATATGTCTCTGAACGCTTTCACATTAATGTGGATGCCTCCCTGACTACAGATAATCATAAATTAATCATGAATAATGATGAGAGAGAAAGTTACAGAGGCACAAAGATCATGCCCCGAAAACATGCTAACCTCTCACCAATAACATGGGTGGTTAGCATTTTTGGTGATATTTATGCCTCTAACTCTGTAAATCCAATTGAATCCCTTTTTAGAGGTAATTTATAAAATGTGAAGACTATGCAATGGATGTGTAGACTTTCACTAGTCACTGTAGTTCCCTCATACTGCAGGTTGATTCTGTTGCTCCGGGAGTAGGAGAACTATCCCTTAAGTCTTGTAGTGGGTCCTCTGTAGATTTAAGCAATTGCACCCCGGAGGTTTGTGGTATATGGCAAATATACCAGAGCTGTGGGCTGTTCTTTTAAGCATGACGCAACGCGGAGTGCCTGGATACAGCCCTTAGCCGTGGTATATTGGCCATATACCACAAACCTCCGAGGTGCCTTATTGCTATTATAAAACTGGTTACCAATGTAATTAGAGCAGTAAAAAATACATGTTTTGTCATGCCCGTGGCATACAGTCTGATATACCACGGCTGTCAGCCAATCAGCATTCAGGGCTTGAACCACCCAGTTTATAATACATGGTAGATCATGGCAACACCTGGATAGTGGGATCGATACCCGGGACCACCCAAATGTCATTTATTTATTTTCTATGCATGCATACTTTTTGTTACTTTGGATAAAAGCGACTGCTAAATTGCATATTTCTACAAATGTATTAATGACTGAATGGCTGCCGTGTGTGTTGCAGGTCCTGTGATCAGGGCCGAGGAGGAAGACACCATCAAGGTGGTGTTTAAGAACAAGGCCAGCCGTCCTTTCTCCATGCAGCCACATGGCGTGCAGTACAGCGTCGAGCAGTCAGGGACTCTCTACTATAACGAACTGGAAGGTTAGAGGCTGTAAAACACGAGTGATGATTATTAATTATAATGTTAAGTCAACACCCTGATGAAGACAGCTGGTGTCTGCCGAAACGTTGGTTATACAATTATTTACATCTGAGCTCCCAGAGTGTGCGACTCTCCTTTTTTTTTTCAAGACAACACCGTTTAACGTTATTTTTGTTGTAAAAAAAAAAAGTTTCCTTTCAGTGACAAATGTCTCATTACCATCAATTAACGCTCGTAATGCTTTCACAGAATCCTACACTGCCAAAAAACTCAGAGAACTCAAGAAGGAGACGAGTAAGTACGCTCATTTATGCCTATTCTTTATATATATTTTTTTTATAGAACTACAGTATCCAGCAAGGGTCAATTTCATTTCAATGCCAGTCAATTGGAGTTCCAACTTTATTCAATGCTTTTCAACGGGCCCGATTCAATCCGTAGCACTAACGATCGGCGCTACAGCGTGATGTAAATGTAAAGGCAGTGTGCCATCGTTCGCGGAGACTGCATTCATTGTAAACGCTGCATATGTCAGAAAATGACCTTTAAATGGAAATGATGCTACAGCACACATCTTCAGCACTACGGATTGAATCAAGCCCTTACTTTCTGAATTGACTGGAATTGAAATAGAATTGACCCCAAACCCTGGTATCCAGTTCCTGCAGGTGTTCAGCCACACTGAGGAAGAGGTGGGGACGCGGCCAGCTGGCCAGGGATGTTTTATGTTTGGTCACCAGGAGCTTTCTCTCACCAAACTCGGTCCAAATAAAACTAAACAATGTCACTTCGTTTGCTCTTGCTAGGTAGTGATGCTAGACATCCACAGTGTAAAGTCTAAGACAGTGGAACCTAGGACATTAGCTACAGTAGTGGCTGGTTAGTTACTGAGTCCTGCTGGCAGTGTACACACATTTACACCTGCCCAGAATAAGCACAGAACCTATTATGACCGTAGGCCCAATTTTACATTTACATGTTAGTCATTTAGCAGACACTCTTATCCAGAATGACTTACAGTAAGTGAAGTTAAGATACTGTAGCTGGGTTGGACAGCCACATATCACAGTCATAGTAAGGACATTTTTCCTCAAAAAAGTAGATATCAGCAAAGTCAGAGCTAGTAAGACAAAAAACTAAAAAAGTAAAGCTTTAGTTCACGAAAGGTATTCCTCACCATGTGAAGATATGATAGGGCCGAGTTACTTGGTGTATAGAGGCAATAGGAAAGGGCCTAGAACCCGAGCCTTGGGGAATACCACACATGAGAGGTACGTGGTGCAGACACAGATCCTCTCCACATCATCTGCTAGGAGAGGTCTGCCAAGTAGGATGCAATCCAGGAGTGTGCAGAGCCTGAGACGTTCACTGATGGTTCACGGTGTCAAAGGCAGCAGATCTAGGAGGATGAGAACAGACGAGAGAGAGTCCCTCTGGCAGAGAGCCTCCGTAACACAGAGAAGAGCAGTCTTGACACAGAGAAGGGCAGTATCAGAGAAAGATACCCAGAAAACATGACCCCATTGGCCCTGTGTGGCTATTTGGTGGGCAAGATGGGCACGGGCTAGCCCACACCAAGCCCACAGCAGCCCAATATTGGGCTAGCCCACAACAAGCTCAACACAGGCTAGCTTACACCAATCCCACATCAGCCCAACACGGGATCGCCTACACCACCTCAACATGGGCCAGCCTAATCCAAGCCCAACACGGCTAGCCTACAACTTCCCAGCACAGGCTAGCCCACACCAAGCCCAGCACGGGCTAGCCCACACCAAGCCCAGCACATGCTAGCCCACACCAAGCCCAGCACATGCTAGCCCACACCAAGCCCAGCACATGCTAGCCCACACCAAGCCCAGCACATGCTAGCCCACACCAAGTCCAGCTCAGGCTAGCCCACACCAGGCCCAGCCCAGGCTAGCCCACACCAAGCCCAGCCCAGGCTAGCCCACACCAGGCCCAGCCCACACCAAGCCCAGGCCAGGCTAGCCCACACCAGGCCCAGGCCAGGCTAGCCCACACCAGGCCCAGCCCAGACCAAGCGCAGCACGTGTTAGCCCACACCAGCCCAATAGAGGCTAGCCCACACCAAGTCCAGCTAAAGGCGGGGGCTCATTCAAATATTTTGGGGTGTGGTTAGCACACAGTTCTCACAATCTCGTTTTTTTTACTGAGTGTCTGTGTTCTGATGTGTGATGGCCAATGTTCTTCGATCTTGTACACTGTCAATGATGCAGTCTTTAAAAAGTTCCTAAAGGGGCAATCTGTAGTTACTACCTCAATGTTTGGACTTATAAATGAACGCTACTGTAGGTTCTCATTGATTCTTCAAGAACATAACTTATAAATGCCTCATGAGCTTAGTTCAACTGTCACACCCCATCAGAACCCAAAATATAAGATTGTTTTACTCCTTTGTTTGTAAACAAAGTAAATATAAACAAACACTGTATAGCCTCAAAACATGGTTAAAACTATAATGTTGATGTCATGGATGGTCAGTCCTTGAATCCATAGCTCTGTCCATGAATTTGAGAATGTTCACATTTCTCCAGCCCCATCCCTTGGATTTACTATTGTTTGACTTTGTTATTGTTTCAACTGTTGATTGCCCCTTTAAATAAGTGCATGTCACATCTTGTTAAAAAAAAAAAAAAACAGTGTACAAAACATTAGGAACATCTGCTGTTTCCATGACATAGACTGACCAAGTGAATCCAGGTGAAATCTATGATCCCTTATTGATGTCACCTGTTAAATCCACTTCAAATCAGTGGAGATGAAGGGGAGGAGACAGGTTAAAGAAAGATTTTTAAGCCTTGAGACAATTGAGGCATGGATTGTGTACGTGTGCCATTCAGAGGGTGAATGGGAAAGACAACATATTGAAGTGCCTTTGAACGGGGTCTGGTAGTACAGTAGGTGCCAGGCGCACACGGTTTGAGTCTGTCAAGAACTGCAACGCTGTGGGGTTTAAAAAGATCAACAGATTCCCATGTGTATCAAGAATGGACCGCCACTCAAAGTACATCCAGCCAACATGGGCCAGCGTCCCTGTGGAACGCTTTCAACACCTTGTAGAGTCCATGACCTGACGAATTGAGGCTGTTCTGAGGGCAAAAAGAGGGTGCAACTCAATATTAGGAATGTATATGTGTATATGCAGTGTATATGCAGTGTATATGCGTATATGCAGTGTGTATGCAGTGTGTATGTGTATATGCAGTGTATATGCGTGTATGCAGTGTGTATGTGTATATGCAGTGTATATGCAGTGTGTATGCAGTGTGTATGTGTATATGCAGTGTGTATGTGTATATGCAGTGTATATGCAGTGTATATGCAGTGTATATGCAGTGTATGTGTATATGCAGTGTATATGCAGTGTGTATGCAGTGTATGTGTATATGCAGTGTGTATGTGTATATGCAGTGTGTATGTGTATATGCAGTGTATATGCAGTGTATGTGTATATGCAGTGTATATGCAGTGTATGTGTATATGCAGTGTATATGTGTATATGCAGTGTATATGCAGTGTGTATGTGTATATGCAGTGTGTATGTGTATATGCAGTGTATATGCAGTGTATATGTGTATATGCAGTGTATATGCAGTGTATATGCAGTGTATATGTGTATATGCAGTGTATATGCAGTGTATATGCAGTGTATGTGTATATGCAGTGTATATGCAGTGTGTATGTGTATATGCAGTGTGTATGTGTATATGCAGTGTATATGCAGTGTGTATGTGTATATGCAGTGTGTATGTGTATATGCAGTGTATATGCAGTGTATATGTGTATATGCAGTGTATATGCAGTGTGTATGTGTATATGCAGTGTGTATGTGTATATGCAGTGTATATGTGTATATGCAGTGTATATGCAGTGTATGTGTATATGCAGTGTATATGCAGTGTGTATGTGTATATGCAGTGTATATGCAGTGTATGTGTATATGCAGTGTGTATGTGTATATGCAGTGTATATGCAGTGTATATGTGTATATGCAGTGTATATGCAGTGTGTATGTGTATATGCAGTGTGTATGTGTATATGCAGTGTATATGTGTATATGCAGTGTATATGCAGTGTATGTGTATATGCAGTGTGTATGTGTATATGCAGTGTATATGCAGTGTGTATGTGTATATGCAGTGTATATGCAGTGTGTATGTGTATATGCAGTGTGTATGTGTATATGCAGTGTATATGCAGTGTATATGCAGTGTATGTGTATATGCAGTGTATATGCAGTGTGTATGTGTATATGCAGTGTGTATGTGTATATGCAGTGTATATGCAGTGTGTATGTGTATATGCAGTGTGTATGTGTATATGCAGTGTATATGCAGTGTGTATGTGTATATGCAGTGTATATGCAGTGTGTATGTGTATATGCAGTGTGTATGTGTATATGCAGTGTATATGCAGTGTATATGTGTATATGCAGTGTATATGCAGTGTGTATGTGTATATGCAGTGTATATGCAGTGTGTATGTGTATATGCAGTGTGTATGTGTATATGCAGTGTATATGCAGTGTATATGCAGTGTGTATGTGTATATGCAGTGTATATGCAGTGTATATGCAGTGTATATGTGTGTATGCAGTGTGTATGTGTATATGCAGTGTGTATGTGTATATGCAGTGTGTATGTGTATATGCAGTGTGTATGTGTATATGCAGTGTGTATGTGTATATGCAGTGTGTATGTGTATATGCAGTGTGTATGCATGATAGATTTGGTTGTCTTTCTGATACAATATAACACGTTCCCTAAACACCTTGAAGGCTTGTAAAATGATGACATTTATGCATTGAATTAAATTGTAATAAATATATTATAAATAAATTCCTATTAAAATAGAAAAGGCACATCGGCCCAATGTAGACAGCCTAGATGGGGCCAATATTTTAGCCCGCATTGGGCCCACGTGGCTGGCAATGTGGGCATGTTTTCTGGGACAGCTCTAATCCTGGTCCTTCTGTTTTTGCCGTAACACAGACCGTTTATTCAACTAATCACCAAGCCATGGAATCTTTATCTTATTAACCTCTAAACCCCTACCCTCCAGGAACTGTTACCCCTCCCCCGGCAGCGCTGGTCAAACCAGGCACCACCCACACCTATGAGTGGGTGGTCCCTAAGGGTGGCGGGCCGGTGGCGGACGATGCAGACTGCATTACATACTTCTACTACTCAGCCGTGGACCCTGTGAAAGACACCAGCTCCGGCCTTGTTGGACCCCTCCTGGTCTGCAAAAAAAAGACCCTCAAGAAAGGGAAACAGGTAAAGAAATGGAATTGGATTGAATAGCTTTATTGTCAGTGTGTTGAAATATTGAATCGGTAATGTGTTCATCAGCTGACTTGGCATTAGAAAAAGGTCAAATACAGACAAGAGCGCTCACATCAAATATTTTCACGTCTATTTCCCATTTCAGAAAAACGTCAACAAGGAGTTCCACATGCTGGCTACAGTGTTTGATGAGAACCTGAGCTGGTTCCTGGATGACAACATTAACCAGTTTACCAAGGCTCCCAAAACTGTCAACAAGGAGGACGAGGACTTCCAGGAATCTAACAAAATGCACTGTGAGTCTTTTAGGCTTTGTTTACACACGCAGCCCAGTTCTGGTCTTTTACTCAATCAACTATTTGTAAAATAGCTGATCTGATTGGTCAAAAGACCAAATTAGTGGAAATAGATCAGAATTGGGCTGTTTGTGTAAACACAGCCTTAGAACACTGATCTATCATGGAAACTTGTTAAACTGTGATGCTAATTCAGCTACAAAACATATACATCTTTGGCAAAGTTGTAATTAAACTCATTCCTTCTCAGTTACTTTCAAAAAGCCTATATTGTAATTGGATTTCCCTATGGATAAAAAAAAAGTAAACACCAAAACACAGAGCAGTTACCAACAACCTAACACGTTTCTACCTCTCACTGGTCTTCTGTAGGGCACTAACTTTTCCATTTCCTGTTCCCACAGCGATCAATGGCTACATGTATGGGAACCTTCCAGGGCTGACCATGTGTAAGGGGGACAAGGTGTCTTGGCACCTGTCTGGCCTGGGCTCGGAGGCTGATATCCACGGCCTATACTTTGAAGGGAACAGGTTCATCTACAGAGAGACACGCAAAGACGTCATGAACGTGTTCCCTCACATCTCCCACACTGTCATGATGGAGCCAGACAGCATGGGTAAGACACATTATGCATGGAGGGATGAGTGGGTGGATGAATAGAGGGATGGACAGATGGGTGGATGGACTAATGGAGAGATGGAGGGATGCATGAAGGAATGAATGGAAGGAAGGAGGGATGGCTGAGTGGATGGATGAATAGAGGGATGGGCGGATGGACTAATGGAGAGATGGATGGAAGGAGGGGCAGACAGAAAGACAGAATTGTAAATGTTCACTTCTGTTCTAATTGCAAATCAATTAAAATGAATTATAATGACAGACAATGCATTTGTTTACCCCCCCTCCAGGTCAGTTTGAGGTGGTGTGCAAGACGACTGACCATTACCAGGGAGGTATGAGGGCCAACTACACTGTGCAGAAGTGTAGTATGTTCAACAGGCAGTCAGAGATCATGCTCCACTCGAAGACCTACTACATTGCCGCCATGGAGATAGACTGGGACTACTCCCCCAACCGGACCTGGGAACAGGAGATGTACCATGGCCTCACACAGAGGTAATCTAACCGTAGCTTCATGTCCACAACCCCAGCCATAACCCTAACCCCAGCTCAACCCTAACCCCGGCTCAACCCTAACCCCGGCTCAACCCTAACCCCGGCTCAACCCTAACCCCGGCTCAACCCTAACCCCGGCCCAACCTTAACCCCGGCCCAACCCTAACCCCGGCCCAACCCTAACCCCGGCTCAACCCTAACCCCAGCCATAACCCTAACCCCAGCCATAACCCTAACCCCAGCCATAACCCTAACCATAACCCTAACCATAACCCTAACCCCAGCCATAACCCTAACCCCAGCCATAACCATAACCGCAACCAGAACCCTAACCGCAGCCATAACCCTAACCCTAACCCCAGCCATAACCCTAACCCTAACCCCAGCCATAACCCTAACCCCAGCCATAACCCTAACCCCAGCCATAACCCTAACCATAACCCTAACCATAACCCTAACCCCAGCCATAACCCTAACCCCAGCCATAACCATAACCGCAACCAGAACCCTAACCGCAGCCATAACCCTAACCCTAACCCCAGCCATAACCCTAACCCTAACCCCAGCCATAACCCTAACCCCAGCCATAACCCTAACCCCAGCCATAACCATAACCGCAACCAGAACCCTAACCCCAGCCATAACCCTAACCCCAGCCGCAGCCATAACCCTAACCGCAGCCATAACCCTAACCCCAGCCATAACCATAACCCCAGCCATAACCCTAACCCCAGCCATAACCCTAACCGCAACCAGAACCCTAACCCCAGCCATAACCCTAACCGCAACCAGAACCATAACCCCAGCCATAACCCTAACCCCAGCCATAACCATAACCGCAACCAGAACCCTAACCCCAGCCATAACCCTAACCGCAGCCATAACCCTAACCCCAGCCATAACCATAACCGCAACCAGAACCCTAACCCCAGCCATAACCCTAACCAGAACCCTAACCCCAGCCATAACCCTAACCCCAGCCGCAGCCATAACCCTAACCGCAGCCATAACCCTAACCCCAGCCATAACCCTAACCCCAGCCATAACCCTAACCCCAGCCATAACCCTAACCCCAGCCATAACCCTAACCCCAGCCATAACCATAACCCCAGCCATAACCCTAACCCCAGCCATAACCCTAACCCCAGCCATAACCCTAACCCCAGCCATAACCCTAACCCCAGCCATAACCATAACCGCAACCAGAACCCTAACCCCAGCCATAACCCTAACCCCAGCCATAACCCTAACCCCAGCCATAACCATAACCGCAACCAGAACCCTAACCGCAGCCATAACCCTAACCCCAGCCATAACCCTAACCCCAGCCATAACCCTAACCCCAGCCATAACCCTAACCATAACCCTAACCCCAGCCATAACCCTAACCCCAGCCATAACCCTAACCCCAGCCATAACCCTAACCCCAGCCATAACCCTAACCCCAGCCATAACCCTAACCCCAGCCATAACCCTAACCGCAGCCATAACCCTAACCCCAGCCATAACCCTAACCCCAGCCATAACCCTAACCGCAGCCATAACCCTAACCCCAGCCATAACCCTAACCCCAGCCATAACCCTAACCCCAGCCATAACCCTAACCCCAGCCATAACCCTAACCCCAGCCATAACCCTAACCCCAGCCATAACCCTAACCCCAGCCATAACCCTAACCATAACCCTAACCCCAGCCATTACCCTAACCGCAGCCATAACCCTAGAAACATTTGTGTTCCATGTTTGAGACATGGATCTACAATACATCAGTGTCAGTATGTTTTCTTTGTCTCCAGTCCAGGAAATGATTTCATTGATAAACAGGGTAAGTTCATCGGCTCCATGTACAAGAAGGTCGTGTACAGGGAGTTCACCAACAATAAATTCACCAAACAGAAGGAGAGATCAGCAGACATGCAACACCTGGGGATCCTGGGTAAGTTGTAGTATAAAGGCTTTGGTTCTGGGTAAGTTGTAGTATAAAGGCTTTGGTTCTGGGTAAGTGGTAGTATAAAGGGTTTGGTTCTGGGTAAGTTGTAGTATAAAGGCTTTGGCGGTACAGTAGGCTTATATGTACATAACATATGGAATTTAATTGCCATTCTTTACTTTCCAGGGACCAAACCATGACTTGACATTATTTTCATTATCAAACTGACCTGTTATGAATCCTAATTGATGACCCCTCTTGTTTTTCGTTCCCCAGGCCCTATGATCCATGCAGACATTGGTGACAAAGTCAATATAGTCTTCAAGAACATGGCCACAAGAACTTACTCTATTCACGCACACGGGGTGAAGACAGACGTTCCACAAGTCAAAGAAACTAAGCCAGGTAAAATAAACAGCACCCATAATCCATTGCATTTGACCAGCTGGTGTTTTAGACATTGGATTTGACCAGCTAGTGATATAGACATTGGATTTGACCAGCTAGTTTTATAGACATTGGATTTGACCAGCTAGTGATGTAGACATTGGATTTGACTAGCTAGTTTTTATAGACATTGGATTTGACCAGCTAGTGATGTAGACATTGGATTTGACCAGCTAGTGATGTAGACATTGGATTTGACCAGCTAGTGATATAGACATTGGATTTGACCAGCTAGTGATATAGACATTGGATTTGACCAGCTAGTTTTTATAGACATTGGATTTGACCAGCTAGTGATGTAGACATTGGATTTGACCAGCTAGTGATGTAGACATTGGATTTGACCAGCTAGTGATATAGACATTGGATTTGACCAGCTAGTGATATAGACATTGGATTTGACCAGCTAGTTTTTATAGACATTGGATTTGACCAGCTAGTGATATAGACATTGGATTTGACCAGCTAGTTTTATAGACATTGGATTTGACCAGCTAGTGATGTAGACATTGGATTTGACCAGCTAGTTTTTATAGACATTGGATTTGACCAGCTAGTGATGTAGACATTGGATTTGACCAGCTAGTGATGTAGACATTGGATTTGACCAGCTAGTGATATAGACATTGGATTTGACCAGCTAGTGATGTAGACATTGGATTTGACCAGCTAGTGATGTAGACATTGGATTTGACCAGCTAGTGATGTAGACATTGGATTTGACCAGCTAGTGATATAGACATTGGATTTGACCAGCTAGTTTTATAGACATTGGATTTGACCAGCTAGTGATGTAGACATTGGATTTGACCAGCTAGTTTTTATAGACATTGGATTTGACCAGCTAGTTTTTATAGACATTGGATTTGACCAGCTAGTGATGTAGACATTGGATTTGACCAGCTAGTGATGTAGACATTGGATTTGACCAGCTAGTTTTTATAGACATTGGATTTGACCAGCTAGTTTTATAGACATTGGATTTGTGATAGTGATACGTAGTAGTTTCAATAGCAGAAAGTACTTTGGATCGCAACAAAAACCTATATGTGTCATTGATCTTTTATTACTATGGTTACTCATATATATTTCATGACCCTGTTCTACACAATAACAACTTTGTCGTGAGTGAGAGTTAGTTTCCTAAAGCAGAGTTGTCCCATACAGGTGAGACCCAGACATACACATGGTATGTCCCCAAGACAGCTGGGCCTACAGACAAACAGGAGACATGCAGTGTGGGAGCTTATTACTCCACAGTCGACGTCAACAAGGTAAATGAGATAACACAAACTGAGCCACAAACTCAAATCTCTAGATCAGGGTCTTGTTTCCCAAAGCCTTTAGTAGCGTTGAGATCATTGTTAGATTGTAAGAAGGTTCTGTCTTTAGTAGCCAAGGTGTTTCCCCAGACTTACACACATAAAAACATCTACGAGTGATCCAGACCACACGTACAGCAGCTAAAGTTTTTTTTACCCATTCCGAGTCACTTTAGTCACAGAAGATCTCCGCTAAACATAGAATCAAGATGTCTGACTCGGCCCCCAGTGTCCGGTCTGGAGCGTGAAGTCACGAGCGCCGTTGGTCGGCTATGGCATAGCGTTGCCAAAAGCCCTGTTCTGCCCTGGAAAGCCTATGTAAATTACGATTAGCAGAACTGCCAAACAAAAAAACTTTCTAGTCACGGTCACTATGATCTTTAACTATTTCTTGGTGCCATTAAGCCCAAGGGGCCAGGGTTCCAGTCTAAAAACATGGTTGACTGCTCCTACAGTTTTGACCTGGTATTGCAGTTTAACTGATGCCCAGCCCAGAAAGACAATTTCAATAGATAGCCACATAGAGAAGTCAAGACTTGAAATTTCCTAATAAGACAATTTAGTCATCACCTTTATGCACAAAACAGCCAAATTACTGTCGCTGAGGCCGATCTTTTTTCAAATCACTTACAGCGGAAGATATTAACATTTTATATTCATCAAATGTCATGTTTTTGGATGACATGACGACGTTGTCGCTGCTCGCGCTGCACATACTGCTAGCGCGCATGTGATGATGGTCGCATAAATCGCATACAACCTGGATAGAGAATCGTGTATGTGAAAGTGAATAGATTACTTTGAAAACAACGGTCGTACATCTTGGATCCAGTTATTATCATCAGTAGTGGTTCATGGGTAAAGTCACTGGGGAAGCCAAAACATGTCAAAACAAAAAAACATATTACAACATACGGTGCCTTTGGAAAATATTCAGACCCTTCCCTTTTTCCACATTTCATTACGTTACAGCCATATTTTTTAAAAATGTAACCTTAATTTAACTAGGCAAGTCAGTTAAGAACAAATTCTTATTTACAATGGCGGACTACCCCGGCCAAACCCGGACGACGCTGGGCCAATTGTGCGCTGCCCTATGGGACTCCCAATCCCGGCCGGAGGTGATACAGCCTGGATTTGAACCAGGGCCTGCCTCTTATACTGAGATGAAGTGCCTTACACTGCTGTGCTACTCAGGAGCCTTATTATAAAATGGATTAAATTCATGTTTATCCTCATCAATCTACATACAATACCCCATAATGACAAAGCGAAAACAGGTTTTTAGATATGTTTGTAAATGTATTAAAAATAAAAGCAAAAAAAACTACATATTTAAATAAGTATTCAGACCCTTTTCTATGAGACTCGAAATTGAGCTCTGGTGCATCCTGTTTCCATTGATCATCCTTGAAATGTTTCTACAACTTGATTGGAGTCCACCTGTGGTAAACTAAATTGATTGGACATGATTTGGAAAGGCACACACCTGTCTATATAAGGTCCCACAGTTGACAGTGAATGTCAAAAACCAAGCCACGAGGTCAAAGGAATTGTCCGTAGAGCTCCGAGACAGGTTTGTGTCAAGGCATAGATCTGGGGATGGGTAGCATTGAAGGTCCCCAAGAACACAGTGGCCTCCATCATTCTTAAATGGAAGAAGCCACTCCTCAGTAAAAGGCACATGACAGCCTGCTTGGCGTTTTCCAAAAGGCAATCTACTCTCAGACCATGAGAAACCAAATTCTCTGGTCTGATGAAACCAAGATTGAACTCTTTGGCTTGAATACCAAGCGTCACGTCTGGAGGAAACCTGGCACCATCCCTACAGTGAAGCATGGTGGTGGCAGCATCATGCTGTGGGGATGTTTTTCAGCGGCAGGGACTGGGAGACTAGTCACGATCAAGGGAAAGATTAACGGAGCAAAGTACAGACAGATCCTTGATGAAAACCTGCTCCAGAGTATTCAGGACCTCAGACTGAGGTGAAGGTTCAACTTCCAACAGGACAATGACCCTTAGCACACAGCCCAGAGAATGCAGGAGTGGCTTCGGGACATGTCTCCGAATGCCCTTGAATAGCCCAGCCAGAGCCCGGACACCGATCTAACATCTCTGGAGAGACCTGAAAATAGCTGTGCAGCGATGCTCCCCATCCAACCTGACAGAGCTTGACAGGATATGCAGAGAAGAATGAGAGAAACTCCCCAAATACAGGTGTTCCAAGCTTGCAGCGTCATACCCAAGAAGACTTGAGTCTGTAATCGCTGCTAAAGGATCTTCAACAAAGTACTGAGTAAAGGGTCTGAACACTTATGTAAATGTGACATTTCAGATTTTTTCATTTAATACATTTGTAAAAGTGCTAATAAAAACAGTTTTTGCTTTGTAATTAATGGGTATTGTGATGTCATTATGGGGTATTGTGATGTCATTATGGAGTATTGTGATGTCATTATGGAGTATTGTGTGTACATTGATTAAGGGGAAAAACAAATTAATCCATTTCAGAATAAGGCTGTAACGTAACAAAATGTGTAAAAATGCAAGGGGTCTGAATACTTTCCCAATGCACTAAATGCAATAAATTCAACCACACCTTTGTTTCATCACAAATCTGGACCTTAACCTTTGTTCTGTGAAGTCCACAAAGCATAATGCATGTAACAAACAGCTACGTGACCTACAGCATGGTCAGGCGAGGTAATGTTTCTGACCTTTCCTAAAACTATTGATTTAGAACCACGGAGAGTTACATCAGGTCTCAAAGAAAACAGGAGCTGCCTCCACTATTCCAGAAACATTTACACTTCAACATTATCAAAATCACCCAGGAGTAGTCTCATACAGTGACAACTAAAAGATACCAAAAACAATTTAGTCCAATCAACGTAAGGTAAATATGATGTAGTTTTCAGTAGTTCTGATTTCTCTCTCTCTCTGTGTGTGTCTGTGTGTGTCACAGGAGGTTGGTGGCACCTTAGTTGGTGAGGACAGGCTCATTGGAAAGGCTGGAACGGAATCAGTGGAATGGTATCAAACACATAGAAACCATGTGACACATAGAAACTATGTGTTTGATGCCATTCCATTGGCTCTGTTCCAGCCATTATTATGAGCCTTTCTCCCCTGAGCAGCCTCCACTGGTGTGTGTGTGTGTGTGTGTGTGTGTGTGTGTGTGTGTGTGTGTGCATAGAAAATACATTTAAATCACCCTACTTGTAGAGAAATGCCAATGCCATCCTCATCTCTTTCATGTTGATGAAATGGTCTATGACTGTCATACAATACACGCTTTTAGTGTTTGTTGTCCTGGGCAACCTGGCTAAAAAGCTTGCTCGCTAGCCTAACTGCCTTTCATGGGCAACGATGAGCCAGCTAGTTAACATTAGCCTACTATATCTAGCTACATATTGAACTTCCATCCTCTCAGGCCAGGGAAACAATGTATTCATTTATGGTTGGATCAGAATCACCGTTATAATCATTGACCAGTACAGACAATTAAGTAAAACCCCAAGTTCAAATCCCTATCTCCATCCATGACTAACTTAGGAATGGGCCACTTTTAGCTAGCTAGCCACCGGAAGACAACGACAACTAAATGCAACAATTCAAGTTATTTTCTGTCAATAACGTTTTGCTTTTGATGTGAAGCCAAACCCAAACTGATTTCTCTTGACATTTCTTTTGTTGGTGCGCCAGGACCATTCACAGTGGCGCTCACTCAGTTTAGCTCAACGCAGATTGGCCATTATTTAATACCTTTTTGAAAGAAAAGGCCAAATGCTCTCTGGCTTGCCTTACATTCAATGCTACGGGCGGCAACAATGTCATACTCTTTTTGACCAGCCGGCATAAAATAGATGGGCTACACGTGATGAGAAAGATTCAGCTTCTTGCAAATTGAAGAAAACTTATGAAACACAAAAATGTGTTTAATTAGTTCCCTTGGCATCCGCTAATACAGGCTACTGCTTATTATACTTCAGCCTATTCAGCAATATGGCGAGCTTCAAATTCAAATTCTTCAGGCTTCACGCAACAATCAGAAGTTGTCCGTAGGAATACCAGAGTTAGAACAATGAGCCAGGTGTTTCACCGGATGTATGAACCCGAAGCATCCAGTTGGCGTTTCCAGGCCAGTAGCTGGCAGCGGGAGAAGAAGGAACGAGATGGATTTTGGCCGACATTCGGCAAAATGTTCTCATCGATTAAACATTTGATCTCAATACAGCTTTCTGTTCCCAAAACTACAATCTGTTATGAACAGAGTGGACAAAGTTTTCTAGACTTACCCTTTGCCAAAGTAAAACAATTCAAAAATTATAATAGTAAAACAAATGTATTTTTTATTTTTAGTTGGAGTGCAAAGGCGAATTGAGTTATTTCACAAACGCACTTCAGAAATATGCAAATACTTGCTATAACGCACCAATAGGGTTTCACTAGCTCGTGCTTGGCTCTGCCATACCTCCTTGCTTGTTCTGCGCGCTATGGTTAATTTGCTCCAATTGGAAACGACAGGCTCTGGTCTATTTTTTTGGATGATGTCAGCGCTATCACCCTCTACTGATTTTAAAGTCTTTGGTCTGACGGTGACTGCCATTAACTTCAAAACTAAGTTGACTACAAATTCAAAAGTTGTCAAAGTATTTGCAATTGTTACAAACAAGTGAATGATAAAAAGTATGCTTCAAATGAAAACCGAGATGACAGCATAAAAATATTCATAGGATAGGCTTCATGGGCCTATATAGGCTATTTCAATCATATTTAAATAAAGGTAAAGTTCAATAAATTGAGTTTTATTTTGCTACTAGGCTACTGTCTATTTTTTTTTGCCTCAATGTGTTTCATGATGTGCGCAATGATGTACAGTACCTAACCCTCAATAGCCCACTTACAGTCATAGGTGATAATATCTCTCTAGGTGCTAATCCGTCATCAATATTGTGTAATAATACTAATGTTAAGGTAAAATTTGAATGGAGGAAGCTGATCCGAGAGCAGCGATGTTTTTCTTTCGATCATATCGGTATCAAGACACGGTCTAACAATGAATTTAACTAACGTTATCTCTACGTGCTTGTTTGGGAAACACTTAAAATGTTGACTCGTAAATAACGGTGCATCTGATAATCGTTAATGCTTAAATGACATCGTACATCCGTAGGTAAACATGTCACTGTTACAGGCTGACTACACCGCAGGCGTTGCAAAATAAATGTAGAAATCTATATTGCTCGTGCACGCCAATGAGCGTCTGCGTTGCCAAGGGCTAAATTAGAAGTCAGTTCTATTTCTGACGCAGATCGCGCAGCAAGTCCTGCCTCCCCCATCTCCTCATTGGTTTATAGAAGTAGGTACCCACGTGAACAAGGTCAGTGGCGGTAATGCACCTAATTTATGAAAGATGCCAATCACAAGAGAAAATAAAAAGCCTGGAAGGAGGAGAGATGACTAGAAACAATTTGGTTGATCATTTTATATGTGGATTAATTGGCGGAGTAGAGGACCTTGTGCATTTCAGGTAAAATAACAACTCAATGTTTATATCCCAGGACAAATTAGCCAGCAACAGCAAGCTAGCTAAATAGGACAAATTAGCTAGCAAGTGTAAGCTAGCTAAATTTCCATAAATGTTTAATGCTTTTCGACCTGTCCCCAAATTAATATAATTGGTTCAGAGTTTGTTTTGATAATTTAACCTGTGTGTCGTGATCGAGTTTGGTATGTGGGGACAAAATCCATCTATGCACGATGGCGCACGTGCACAGCCGGTTTGGGTTCCATGTTAGTCTACACCTGTTGTTTGCGAAGCATGTGACAAATACATTTGATTTGACATCGCAACTAGAAAAAGAGGCCCAGTTCTGCGTTTGTCTACAATCCCCCACATCACATATACAATTGAAGTTTTAATGACTGCAAACTAAGTGTTTCAAACACTCCACAAATTTCTTGTTGACAAACTATAATTTTGGCAAGTCGGTTAGGACATCTACTTTATGCATGACAAAAGTCATTTTTCCAACAATTGTTTACATACAGATTATTTCAGTTATAATTCACTGTATTCCAGTGGGTCAGAAGTTTACATACACTAACTTGACTGTGCCTTTAAACAGTTTGGAATATTCCAGAAAATTATGTCATGGCTTTAGAAGCTTCTGTTAGACTAATTAACATAATTTGAGTCAATTGGAGGTGTACCTGTGGATTTATTTCAAGGCCTACCTTCAAACTCAGTGCCTCTTTGCTTGACATCATGGAGAAATCAAAAGAAATCAGCCAAAACCTCAGAAAAAAAAATTGTAGACCTCCACAAGTCTGGTTCATCCGTGGGAGCAATTTCCAAACGCCTGAGGGCACCACGTTCATCTGTACAAACAATAGTACGCAAGTATAAACACCATGGGACCACACAGCCGTCATACCGCTCAGGAAGGAGACGCGTTCTATCTCCTAGAGATGAATGTACTTTGGTGCGAAAAGTGCAAATCAATCGCAGATCAACAGCAAAGGTCCTTGTGAAGATGTTGGAGGAAATAGGTACAAAAGTATCTATATCCACAGTAAAACGAGTCCTATAATCGACATAACCTGAAAGGCCGCTCAGCAAGGAAGAAGCCATTGCTCCAAAACTGCCATAAAAAAGCCAGACTATGGTTTGCAACTGCACATGGGGACAAAGATCGTACTTTTTGGAGAAATGTCCTCTGGTCTGATGAAACAAAAATAGAACTGTTTGGCCATAATGACCATCGTTATGTTTGGAGGAAAAAGAGGCTTGGACGCCGAGGAACACCATCCCAATCGTGAAGCACGGGGGTGGCAGCATCATGTTGTGGGGGTGCTTTGCTGCAGGAGGGACTGGTGCACTTCACAAAATAGATGGCATCATGAGGACGGAAAATTACGTGGATATATCAAAGCAATATCTCAAGACATCAGTCAGGAAGTTAAAGCTTGGTCGCAAATGAGTCTTACAAATGGACAATGACCCCAAGCATACTTCCAAAGTTGTGGCAAAATGGCTTAAGGATAATAAAGTCGAGGTATTGGAGTGGCCATCACAAAGCCCTGACCTCAATCCTATAGAAAATTTGTGGGCAGAACTGAAAAAGCGTGTGCGAGCAAGGAGGCCTACAAACCTGACTCAGTTACACCAGCTCTGTCAGGAGGAATGGGCCAAAATTCACCCAACTCATTGTGGGAAGCTTGTGGAAGGCTACCCGAAACGTTTGACCCAAGTTAAACTATTTAAAGGCAATGCTACCAAATACTAATTGAGTGTATGAAAACTTCTGACCCACTGGGAATGTGATGAAAGAAATATAACCTGAAATAAACCATTTTCTTTTACTAGGATTAAATGTCAGGAATTGTGAAAAACTGAGTTTAAACGTATTTGACTGAGGTTTATGTAAAACTTCCGACTTCACCTGTACACTACATGACCAGAAGTATGTGGACACCTACTCGTCCAACATCTCATTCCAAAATCATGGGCATTAATATAGAGTTGTTCCCCCCTTTGCTGCTATAACAGCCTCCACTCTTCTGGGAAGGCTTTCCACTAGATGTTGGAACACTGCTGTGGGGACTTGATCCATTCAGCCACAAGAGCATTGAGGTTGGGTATTGATGTTGGGCGATTAGCCCTGGCTCACTGTCGGTGTTCCAATTCATCCAAAAGGTGTTTCATGGGGTTGAGGTCAGGGCTTTCTGCAGGCCAGTCAAGTTCTTCCACACCGATCTCAACAAACCATTTCAGTATGGACCTCGATTTGTGCACAGGGGCATTGTTACACTGAAATAGAAAATCACAGAATCATCAAGAATGTCATTGTATGGTGTAGCATTAAGATTTCCCATCACTGGAACTAAGGGGCCTAGCCCAAACCATGACAAACAGCCCCAGACCACTATTCCTCCTCCACCAAACTTTACAGTTCACACTATGCATTGGGGCAGGTAGCGTTCTCCTGGCATCCGCCAAACTCAGATTCGTCCCTTGTACTGCCAGATGGTGAAACGTTTCCACTACTCCAGAGACGGCAAGATTTACACCACTCCCTCCAATGCTGATCTTAGGCTTGTGTGCAGCTGCTCAGCCATGGACATTTCATGAACCCCCCTGACGAACACTTCTTGTGCTGATGTTGCTTCCAAAGGCTGTTTGAAACTTGGTAATAAGTGTTGCAACGAGGACAGAATATTTTTTACGTGCAATGCGCTTCAGCACTCGGCAGTCCCGTTCGGTGAGCTTGTGTGACCTACCACGTCGCGGCTGAGCCGTTGTTGCTCCTAGACCGGGGCTGCCCAACCCTCTTCCTGGAGATCTACCGTCCTGTGGGTTTTCGGTCCAACTTTCTTCCTGGAGATCTACCGTCCTGTGTGTTCAGTCCAACCCTAATTTAACACACCTGGTTCTACTTATTAGCTGCTCAACAAGACCTTAACTAGCTGAATCAGATATGCTAAATTAGGGTAGGACTGAAAACCTACAGGACAGTAGATCTCCAGGAAGAGGGTTGGGCAGTTCTGTTCTAGATGTTTCTACTTCACAATAACAACATTTACAGTTGGCCAGGGCAGCTATACCAGTGCAGAAATTTGACAAACTGACTTGTTGGAAAGGTGGCATCCTATGACAGTGCCACGTTGAAAGTCACTGAGCTCATCAATAAGGCCATTCAACTGCCAATATTTGTCTATGGAGATTGCATGGCTGTATGCTCGATTTTATACACCTGTCAGCAACGGGTGTGGCTGAAATAGCTGAATCCACTAATTTGAAGGGGTGTCCACATACTTTTGTATATATAGTGTACATATAAATACCTACATGTTAAAACACAAACATTACATACTATTTGGTCTCTACCCCCCAGGACCTGTACAGCGGTCTAATTGGTCCCTTAGTGATATGTAGGCGGAGCTATGCGAGATCATTTGGACTGAAGAAGGAAGTGGAAGAGTTTGCTCTCCTTTTCATGGTGTTTGATGAGAACGAGTCCTGGTACCTGGACGACAACATCAAAACAAACATCAAGACCCCCACCAGGAACATCAAAGAGGACGAGGACTTCATCGAGAGCAATAAAATGCATGGTGAGTCTGGGGAAAGAAAGGGTGTGTGTTCTTCATCCAGCGTTAATAGGAAAGCCTTTGCTTAATGATTTCTGAACCATTTATAAAAGAAAGGCCTTATAAAAAGGGGATTTATTAAGACTTCATTACTAGGCCTTATTAAAAAGCTATTGTTTGTTTAAAGTGGGACCAGGGCCTATTCACAAAGCCTTTAAAAAAAAAAAAAAAAAATAGGAGTGATCTAGGATCAGTTTTTGCCTTTTATAGATCAGATCCTAGATCAGCACTCCTACTCTGAGACACTTGATAAATACTGCCCCGGGTAAAATTTATGTTTTTGTCACTGACATGTCTCTGCTGTAGGCATCAACGGGCAGCTGTATGGAAACCTGCTGGGACTGAACATGGAAGTGGGGGACAAGGTGTACTGGTACCTGATGGGGATGGGCAACGAGATAGACATCCACACTGCCCACTTCCACGGGCACAGCTTTGACTATAAGGTAAGATCCCATTTGACCATATTAAAAAAAAAAAGTCACAAAAAAAACATTAAGTGTACATTTCCTCAAAACCTTTCCTGGAAACTTTCAAAGCAGCATAACTTTCCTCCAATTTAAGTGTATGAAGCTCTAAATCATCAGAACTTTTATTAAAAAAACAAAAACAGAATAGAGAGGTCACATTGAAGACCACATTGAATTTGGGACCATAGGCACAGATGTAGGCGGTCAGTCAAGTATGCATACACTTTTATCTAAAATGTTCTTCAAGGTTGTCTTGGGAACACACAGGATGTGGCTGCATTCAATCTGCGCTACAGCCTTATAGAAATTTAAAGGCAAATGTTCTCGTATTAGCCGGAGACTGCATTCACAGTAAATGCTGCATAGGATGGCTCAAATCAGAAATTACCTTTAAATTCCACATCACACTATTAAAAAAAACAAACAAAAAAAACTCTTGAATCGAGCCCTTGATCTTCTAGCCTAGAACTAATACATCTGAATCAACTAAATGGTTACATACATTCTCTGGTCCTGTGTTCCCCAGCTGAGTGGAGGGTCCCACCGTGCAGATGTGTTTGGCCTGTTCCCAGGCACCTTCCAGACAGTGAAGATGAAACCAAAGTACCCTGGCTCCTGGCTGCTGCACTGCCACGTGGCAGACCACATCAAGGCCGGCATGGTAACGGTCTACAAAGTCACTGAGAAGGGTAAGGAGTGTGTAGGTTTGGTTCACTGTGTGTGAAGTGTGGGTTACCGTGTGTGTGTGTGTGTTTACACTCTATAATTTAGCTGTTACTCCCCACTTGTGAATGTTTATACAACTAACCTCTCTTGTGTTTTTGTGTCTTCAGAAAAGAAGGGCTTTTTTGGATGAACGTGGAGCATTAACACAAACAGCGAATACAAGCTACGTACATCTCTTCAGTAATTACACATTGACCTCGTATTCCACACGAGGAGCACAGTGACCACTGACAATGCATGAACTAACTAAAACGGCTTTAATACAGGGTTTGAGCCTACCTGGTTAAATAAAGGTGAAATAATAAAATAAAATAAAGCAATGAGCAATGTCTAATGTCAATGCTCTAAAATACAGCATTGATAATAATAAAGAAAATATAAAATCCTTCCTGATGTTGTTTCTGATGTCGTTCCTGATGTTGTCCACCATTGGCATGAAAGACAGTGTCTTAAAAGGTTTACAGAGAACGGCGCGACAAACTAAAAAAACATCCAGTCAGCGGCAGTCCTGTGGACGAGAGGTCGAAGGAGAATGGAAAGAATCGCGAAGGCGAACTGGCGGGCCAAACAGACAAAATAACGGCGCAGTACGACAGTAGTATGGAGAACAGCATCTCGGTCCTTCTCACAGATGGGCTACACCGGGTTCCACTCCTATCAGCTAAGAACAAGAAGAAGCGGCTCCAGTGGGCATGCCATCACCAACACTGGACAATAGACGAGTGGAAAAACATTGCCTTGTCCGACAAATCTCTGATGGCAGAGTCAGGATTTAACATAAGCAGCATGAGTCCACGGACCCGTCCTGCCTGGTGTCAACGGTACAGGCTGGAGGCGGTGGTGTACCTCCGTCCAATCTGCAGAAACATGCCTGATTCCATGGTGTCAGCATGGACCAACATCCCTGTGGAACATTTCCGACTTGTAGAATCAATTCCCCGAATAATTCAGGCTGTTCTGGAAGCAAAGGGGAATCCGACCCGGTACTAGATGGGTTGAAATAATAAACGGGCCCGGTGGGTGTACACTTCAATATATTGCTAATGTGTTTGTGAAAGGAGCAGAACCAACATAAAATGTTTTTAGAGAGCGTTTATTAAACACAGCGAACCAAAAAAACAAACAAAAAAAACCTGATAAAAGCAAACACTGGGAATAGATTATATACGGGGTTTCATAGTGAGGTTATACCTCTCAGAGAAGCTTCCTTCCACGTTAATCAACCACCTTTTCTTTATCTCTTCTTCCAATGAACACCAGAAAGTCTAGTCCAGTGTATAACTCAACATCCAGTTCCTAATACTCAGTAATAAAAAGGTCTCAGGGGTATCCGCAAGTCCACACAGAAGAGGTACTGTACCACTGCAGGGCATGACTAGCGACGTGACAATACTAAACAGTCATAGAAAAATTGAGGTCAGAAAAAAAAAAGAACAAAAAGTTTAAAATAATTCAGGATTTCCTTATTCAAAAATCAGAAAATAGTCATATCTCTGCACAGCAAAATTCTCTGTTCATATTAATTTGACTAATAGGACTACAAACTGTGTTTTTTGTATGGGTACCATTTCCATAAGGCTCTACAGTAGTAGCGTTTTGAGAGGCTCACTCCACACTAAGTGGTTGATTGTCCAGCGCCTTCCAGGTTTAGGATCCTCCATAGAAATAGAATCAGCAGAAGGGACATTTCCATTCAAACCAGCGGTCCGTTGCATCAGTTGCTGTACTGGGCGTACCACTTGGAATGTATGCTTAAAATGGACACTAACCTGTTCTACTTAGGCAGAAATGTCAAATTCAACTAATCTGCCATATTGGATGGACCATGAAATAAAACAATGGCTTTTAGAGCTACTGTATATGTCTGTTCTACTAGTTGTAGTTCTACTAGTTGTAATTCTACGGCTCCTCCTCCTCACATCATGAGGTTTCTCTGGCTGCACTCCAGCAGGTGAGGCAGGAAGAAGTGGACCGTCCCGTCGTCAGGCAACAGGTCCAGCAACTCCAGGGGGTTCAGCTCCATGGCAACCACCACCAGCGTTTCTGTTGTCAGGGAAAATGCAGATGTTATGGCCCAACTCTGAATATGAAAAGGGGCAATCTGCAATTCATACATTTTTTTGACTTTTAAATTAATTATATTCATCCACTGATTCTTGAAGAATTTATACTGAACAAAAAACGCAACATGTAACAATTTCAGCGATTTTAGTGAGTTATACAGTTTATGTCAAATAAATCACTCAATTGAAATAAATTCATTAGGACCTAATATATGGGTTTCACATGACTGGGCAGGGACGCAGCCCTGGGTGGGTATATGCCCACCCACTTGGGAGGCAGGCCCACCCACCGGGAAGCCAGGCACAGCCAATCAGAATGAGTTTCTCCCCACAAAAGGACAGAAATACTCCTCAGTTTCATCAGCTGTCCGGTGTGACTGGTCTCAAACGATCCTACCGGTGAAGAAGCTAGATGTGAAGGTCCTGAGCTGGCGTGGTTACATGTGGTCTGCGGATGTTCGGCCAGTTGGACGTACTGACAAATTAACATTAAATTATCTGGCAACAGCTCTGGTGGACATTCCTGCAGTCGTCATGCCAATTGCACGCTCCCTCAAAACTTGAGACATCTGTGGCATTGTGTTGTGTGACAAAACTTCACATTTTAGAGTGGCCTTTTATTGTCCCCAGCACAAGGTGCACCTGTGTAATGATCATGCTGTTTAAATCAGCTTCTTGATATGCCACACCTGTCAGGTAGGTGGATTATCTTGAGAAATGCACACTAACAGGGATGTAAACAAATTTGTGTACAACATTTTAGAGAAATAAGCTTTTTTGTGTGTGTATGTCACATTTCTGGGATCTTTCATTTCAGCTCATGAAATACATGTTGCATGCATTTTTTTTGTTCGGTGTAAAACATCTATACGCCACATGATCTTAGGTCAACTGTCGTAACCCATCAGAAACCAAAATAGAAGCACTCCACTGTTTGTAAACAATGTAATTGTTCACACACACACACACACACACACACACACACACACAGTATACCCTCAAAACATGTTTAAAACTATACATTTTGATAGCATGGGTGGTCAGTCCTTGCATCCATAACTCTATAATCACTTGAGACTGGTTATACTTATCCAGCCCCATCCCTAAGCTGTTACCCAAAACAGTGGTGGGGTGGCCTTTGTTATTGTTTAAACTGCAAATTGCCCCTTTAACCACAGAAAAGGTGGTGACATTCTGGTGTTAAACCCTAAGCTTGAAAACACAGGCTAGAGTCTAACTGGTGAAACTAGACTGACACCGTGATGAGAGTGTACCGTCATTTCTCCCTCAACATGGTTTTCATGGTGCTGCTCTGGGAGCGTGACGAGATGCGTGGCTACAAAATTAGCTTCTTGTGATATGCAGATAGAATGGAAGCGCATCGCCTGCACGTCGACCACCCTTCACAACGGGAGGATATTAGTGCACCGCTCGCCTGCACGTCGACCACGCTTCACAACGGGAGGATATTAGTGCACCGCTCGCCTGCACGTCGACCACGCTTCACAACGGGAGGATATTAGTGCACCGCTCGCCTGCACGTCGACCACGCTTCACAACGGGAGGATATTAGAGCACCGCCTGCACGTCGGCCACGCTTCACAACGGGAGGATATTAGAGCACCGCCTGCACGTCGACCACCCTTCACAACGGGAGGATATTAGAGCACCGCCTGCACGTCGGCCACGCTTCACAACGGGAGGATTAGAGCACCGCCTGCACGTCGACCACCCTTCACAACGGGAGGATATTAGAGCACCGCCTGCACGTCGACCACCCTTCACAACGGGAGGATATTAGAGCACCGCCTGCACGTCGACCACCCTTCACAACGGGAGGATATTCTTGCTACTTCAGCAACAAATGTGCATGTTTGTTGTAATTAAAATGATTTGAAGTAGTTATATATATACATATTTAGATTTTTCAACACCTAAAATGCAATACCAAACCTTTCAATGTATTCAGGGTTATTTTTGTTATTTTCCTACTTAGGTTTTAGGATTATTGCGATTATTTGTGAATTTATATATCTGATATTATGTGTTTATTTCTGTGCAGCTGCATCTTTGCAACGCTGCCGAGGAAAATAAACTGGAAGCGTAAAAACGACACTGCTTCAAGAGAGACTCGCGTCGCAGACGACGTACTGCTTTCCCCGTGCGATACGTTTTACAGAGACGTGGCGATGACGGTGTAGTTAAGGCTGTGAGTGTACCTTTGAGTGCAGCCAGCAGGATGGTGTTCTCTCCCTGTGTTGCTCTGGTTCTCTCACACAGCTCGGGGAACAGCTTCTGCCACCACAGAGCCTGAGCAAAAAAAAACACACGAATCCATTAGAAAGATATGCACTATAGAACCATTGAAATATATATGAAAAAAAAGGGCAATGTTCCTGTGTTCACAGAGAGAAATTACCTTAATTTGCGCTATTATGTGGGCCTTCTGCGGTACTGATTAAATCTAGCCCTCTCAGAGCATAGGACTGAGGTTAGAGCTTATGAGGATTTAAGGTTGTGTAAGTACGCATAGGGTTAAGATCCACAGTAGGGTCAAAGGAGTTGGGGCAACAGTTCCATAGTACCCACCATGTTGTTGTTCTGCAGCTCATGATTAGCATAAGGGATGATGGCCTGAGGACAGCGGTCTAGCAACCTCTCGATGGAGCTCTCGTAGTGACCCAGCTTGGTGGCACAGAGCACGTGCACACTGAGCCCGGCGTTGTCCTCGTCAGGCAGCTGCTCCAACAGGGGCAGGATGGATGACACGTCCAGGGTGGGACCGCACAGCAGGGACTGGATGATTCATTGTTTGTACACCATAGTGGTACATTTACAGTGGGGCAAAAAAGTATTTAGTCAGCCACCAATTGTGCAAGTTCTCCCACTTAAAAAGATGAGAGAGGCCTGTAATTTTCATCATAGATACACTTCAACTATGACAGACAAAATGAGAAAAAAAATACAGAAAATCACATGTAGGATTTTTAATGAATTTATTTGCAAATTATGGTGGAAAATAAGTATTTGGTCAATAACAAAAGTTTCTCAATACTTTGTTATATACCCTTTGTTGGCAATGACAGAGGTCAAACGTTTTCTGTAAGTCTTCACAAGGTTTTCACACACTGTTGCTGGTATTTTGGCCCATTCCTCCATGCAGATCTCCTCTAGAGCAGTGATGTTTTGGGGCTGTTGCTGGGCAACACGGACTTTCAACTCCCTCCAAAGATTTTCTATGGGGTTGAGATCTGGAGACCACTCCAGGACCACTCCTGGCCACTCCAGGACCTTGAAATGCTTCTTACGAAGCCACTCCTTTGTTGCCCGGGCGGTGTGTTTGGGATCATTGTCATGCTGAAAGACCCAGCCACGTTTCATCTTCAATGCCCTTGCTGATGGACGGAGGTTTTCACTCAAAATCTCACGATACATGGCCCCATTCATTCTTTCCTTTACACAGATCAGTGGTCCTGGTCCCTTTGCAGAAAAACAGCCCCAAAGCATGATGTTTCCACACCCATGCTTCACAGTAGGTATGGTGTTCTTTGGATGCAACTCAGCATTCTTTGTCCTCCAAACACGACGAGTTGAGTTTTTACCAAAAAGTTATATTTTGGTTTCATCTGACCATATGACATTCTCCCAATCTTCTTCTGGGTCATCCAAATGCTCTCTAGCAAACTTCAGACGGGCCTGGACATGTACTGGCTTAAGCAGGGGGACACGTCTGGCACTGCAGGATTTGAGTCCCTGGCGGCGTAGTGTGTTACTGATGGTAGGCTTTGTTACTTTGGTCCCAGCTCTCTGCAGGTCATTCACTAGGTCCCCCCGTGTGGTTCTGGGATTTTTGCTCACCGTTCTTGTGATCATTTTGACCCCACGGGGTGAGATCTTGCGTGGAGCCCCATATCAAGGGAGATTATCAGTGGTCTTGTATGTCTTCCATTTCCTAATAATTGCTCCCACAGTTGATTTCTTCAAACCAAGCTGCTTACCTATTGCAGATTCAGTCTTCCCAGCCTGGTGCAGGTCTACAATTTTGTTTCTGGTGTCCTTTGACAGCTCTTTGGTCTTGGCCATAGTGGAGTTTGGAGTGTGACTGTTTGAGGTTGTGGACAGGTGTCTTTTATACTGATAACAAGTTCAAACAGGTGCCATTAATACAGGTAATAAGTGGAGGACAGAAGAGCCTCTTAAAGAAGAAGTTACAGGTCTATGAGAGCCAGAAATCTTGCTTGTTTGTAGGTGACCAAATACTTATTTTCCACCATAATTTGCAAATAAATTCATGAAAAAATCCTACAATGTGATTTTCTGGATTTTTTTTCTTATTTTGTCTGTCATAGTTGAAGTGTATCTATAATGAAAATTACATCTCTCATCTTTTTAAGTGGGAGAACTTGCACAATTGGTGGCTGACTAAATTCTTTTTTGCCCCACTGTACATGTAAGGGTTAAAAAACAACTTAATTTTACAAGTTGATTGGTTGGTTGATTGATTCCATGTCTGACTGATAAATTGATAAATAGCACAGACATGATGCAGAGAGACTGACCTGTAGTTTGTGGAGGTCCTCTGGAATGATGTTGAAGTGAGCTGGAGTCAGGATGCTGACCCAGGGGTACAACACACCATAGTGGGAACACCAGTTAATCTGTAACACAGAAACCGTCACCCAGGGTTACAACACACCGTAGTGGGAACACCAGTTAATCTGTAACACAGAAACCGTCACCCAGGGTTACAACACGCCGTAGTGGGAACACCAGTTAATCTGTAACACAGAAACAGTCGCCCAGGGTTACAACACACCGTAGTGGGAACACCAGTTAATCTGTAACACAGAAACAGTCACCCAGAGTTACAACACACCGTAGTGGGAACACCAGTTAATCTGTAACACAGAAACAGTCACCCAGGGTTACAACACACCGTAGTGGGAACACCAGTTAATCTGTAACACAGAAACCGTCACCCAGGGTTACAACACGCCGTAGTGGGAACACCAGTTAATCTGTAACACAGAAACAGTCACCCAGGGTTACAACACACCGTAGTGGGAACACCAGTTAATCTGTAACACAGAAACAGTCACCCAGGGATACAACACACCGTAGTGGGAACACCAGTTAATCTGTAACACAGAAACAGTCACCCAGGGTTACAACACACCGTAGTGGGAACACCAGTTAATCTGTAACACAGAAACCGTCACCCAGGGTTACAACACGCCATAGTGGGAACACCAGTTAATCTGTAACACAGAAACCGTCACCCAGGGTTACAACACGCCGTAGTGGGAACACCAGTTAATCTGTAACACAGAAACAGTCACCCAGGGTTACAACACACCGTAGTGGGAACACCAGTTAATCTGTAACACAGAAACAGTCACCCAGGGTTACAACACGCCATAGTGGGAACACCAGTTAATCTGTAACACAGAAACCGTCACCCAGGGTTACAACACACCGTAGTGGGAACACCAGTTAATCTGTAACACAGAAACCGTCACCCAGGGTTACAACACACCGTAGTGGGAACACCAGTTAATCTGTAACACAGAAACAGTCACCCAGGGTTACAACACGCCGTAGTGGGAACACCAGTTAATCTGTAACACAGAAACAGTCACCCAGGGTTACAACACACCGTAGTGGGAACACCAGTTAATCTGTAACACAGAAACCGTTACCCAGGAATACAACACACCGTAGTGGGAACACCAGTTAATCTGTAACACAGAAACCGTTACCCAGGGTTACAACACACCGTAGTGGGAACACCAGTTAATCTGTAACACAGAAACCGTTACCCAGGGGTACAACACACCATAGTGGGAACACCAGTTAATCTGTAACACAGAAACAGTCACCCAGGGTTACAACACACCATAGTGGGAACACCAGTTAATCTGTAACACAGAAACCGTTACCCAGGGTTACAACACACCATAGTGGGAACACCAGTTAATCTGTAACACAGAAACAGTCACCCAGGGTTACAACACACCATAGTGGGAACACCAGTTAATCTGTAACACAGAAACAGTCACCCAGGGTTACAACACACCGTAGTGGGAACACCAGTTAATCTGTAACACAGAAACAGTCACCCAGGGTTACAACACACCGTAGTGGGAACACCAGTTAATCTGTAACACAGAAACAGTCACCCAGGGTTACAACACACCGTAGTGGGAACACCAGTTAATCTGTAACACAGAAACAGTCGCCCAGGGTTACAACACACCATAGTGGGAACACCAGTTAATCTGTAACACAGAAACAGTCACCCAGGGTTACAACACACCGTAGTGGGAACACCAGTTAATCTGTAACACAGAAACAGTCGCCCAGGGTTACAACACACCGTAGTGGGAACACCAGTTAATCTGTAACACAGAAACAGTCACCCAGGGTTACAACACACCGTAGTGGGAACACCAGTTAATCTGTAACACAGAAACAGTCACCCAGGGTTACAACACGCCGTAGTGGGAACACCAGTTAATCTGTAACACAGAAACAGTCGCCCAGGGTTACAACACACCGTAGTGGGAACACCAGTTAATCTGTAACACAGAAACAGTCGCCCAGGGATCTCCACTACCTCCTAGACTCCAGCCTTGGGGGACATCACACCTTAGTGCGAAGAACACGCTACAGGCACACAGAAAAACACACCAGGTCGTCTGCGCTCTTGAGCGGTTTGAATCCACGGCCGTCTCGGCGTGTGACGCGATCGATGTAGACAGCGGTGAGGCGGAACAGCAGCTCCTGGATGACGGCTTCCTGTGACGAGGCCATCAGCAAGGCTTCCCAGAAGTCAACCAGCAGCTGAGGGCCTCCCTGGGGCCCTGACACATCCCCACACAGCTCCTACAGGAAACACACACGCACAATGAAACGCATTACATATGGTCACATTTTGGAATTGAATACTTGAGGAATGACACACACACACAGTAACCCTGACCTGGAAGAAGAGGTCAGCCTCGTCCAGTTTGACCTTGTCGTTCTCGTGCAGCGCCACCATGGCTGCCACCAGCAGGCCGTCCTGGTTGTCCCTGAGGTGACGAGCCAGGAGAGTAGGTACCACCGTATCCCCTCTGCCGTGCAGCAGCAGCTTGGCTTCCTCGATGAACCCATACACCTGCAGCATCTGGGACGGGGCATAGAGCAGATACACTGTTCACACACACACACACACTCCTCTTCCCCCACCACCATACACTAACATGAGCTGACCTCTGTGTGTCGGTCCATGTGTTGCCTGTAGAGCTGCAGGTCTGCCATACGCAGGGCCAGGGCAGCCTTGGACAGGGTGAGGGGTACGGAGGGGGCTCCGATGGACTCCAGCCGCTCTAGGTGGGCCAGGCCACAGTCAGGGCTAGCTCTGGCCATGGAAGGGCTGGCTATAACATGGGGAAGCTGGGACGGCTCGGCCACACCGAAGATATCCAGCACCTCGTTGGCCGTCTCCTACAACACACACACACAGACACCAACCACTGAATCTCAACAGTGTGGCTATTAAATCAGAAGAGCTTGTATTGGAATGGCTGGAGGTGTCCAGGGACTGGTGAAAGTTACCTCAGTGAGCAGCTCCAGGGTCTCCTCATAGAGGGAGTGTTTGAGGAAGAAGAGAAAGCCCTTCCCGTAGCCACAGAGGCTGTTAGACAGACCCCTGTTCCTGGAGATCACCTCTGTCAGAGACAGGCCTGACATCTTATAGTAGGGCAGGGCCAGGTGGCAGTCCCGCTTATCAAACCTACACATCGGTGGAAGGGATGGTCGCACTTTACATTCAGTAAACCAACCAACACATCAATCAGTCCACCAACACATCAACCAATCCACCAACACATCAATCAGTCCACCAACACATCAATCAGTCCACCAACACATCAACCAATCCACCAACACATCAACCAGTCAACCAACACATCAACCAGTCAACCAACACATCAATCAGTCAACCAACACATCAACCAGTCAACCAACACATCAACCAGTCCACATCAACCAACCAGTCCACCAACACATCAACCAACCAATCCACCAACACATCAACCAATCCACCAACACATCAACCAGTCAACCAACACATCAACCAGTCCACATCAACCAACCAGTCCACCAACACATCAACCAACCAGTCCACCAACACATCAACCAACCAGTCCACCAACACATCAACCAACCAGTCCACCAACCAACCAGTCCACTAATCAGTCCACCAACACGTCAACCAACACATCAACCAACCAACTTATCAACCTTGATGTTAATGTGATCCGACCCCACTGACCTGCTGAAGCAGTCTCCTAACTGGGCACAGCTCTCCTGGAAGGCCTGCTGCAGCTCCTGTCTGTCTGCGGTGCGGGTTGTATTATATCCCAGGGCCTGGGCTAGGTTCTGACCAGTGGTCTGAGGCCGTTCTACAGGGTTTCCAACCCGGGGGTCCAGGAGCGTGGCTCTCAGGAGGAGGTGGGCTTCACTGAGCAGGTGCAGACGGCTGTGAGACAGAGGGTTGGTCTCCTCATACGTCTTACTGTACTCCACCTAGCCCAGAGAAACGGTTCATTGTTGAACGCCAAGGTTAAACAGTATAAATGATTGTTGAACGCCATGGTTAAACAGTATAAATGATAGTTGAACGCCAAGGTTAAACAGTATAAATGATTGTTGAACGCCAAGGTTAAACAGTATAAATGATTGTTGAACGCCAAGGTTAAACAGTATAAATGATTGTTGAACGCCAAGGTTAAACAGTATAAATGATTGTTGAACGCCATGGTTAAACAGTATAAATGATTGTTGAACGCCATGGTTAAACAGTATAAATGATTGTTGAACGCCATGGTTAAACAGCATAAATGATTGTTGAACGCCAAGGTTAAACAACATAAATGATTGTTGAACGCCAAGGTTAAACAGTATAAATGATTGTTGAACGCCATGGTTAAACAGTATAAATGATTGTTGAACGCCATGGTTAAACAGTATAAATGATTGTTGAACGCCATGGTTAAACAGTATAAATGATTGTTGAACGCCATGGTTAAACAGCATAAATGATTGTTGAACGCCAAGGTTAAACAACATAAATGATTGTTGAACGCCAAGGTTAAACAGTATAAATGATTGTTGAACGCCATGGTTAAACAGTATAAATGATTGTTGAACGCCATGGTTAAACAGCATAAATGATTGTTGAACGCCATGGTTAAACAGTATAAATGATTGTTGAACGCCAAGGTTAAACAGTATAAATGATTGTTGAACGCCATGGTTAAACAGCATAAATGATTGTTGAACGCCATGGTTAAACAGCATAAATGATTGTTGAACGCCATGGTTAAACAGTATAAATGATTGTTGAACGCCATGGTTAAACAGCATAAATGATTGTTGAACGCCATGGTTAAACAGTATAAATGATTGTTGAACGCCATGGTTAAACAGCATAAATGATTGTTGAACGCCATGGTTCAACAGTATAAATGATTGTTGAACGCCATGGTTAAACAGTATAAATGATTGTTGAACGCCATGGTTAAACAGTATAAATGATTGTTGAACGCCATGGTTAAACAGTATAAATGATTGTTGAACGCCATGGTTAAACAGTATAAATGATTGTTGAACGCCAAGGTTAAACAGTATAAATGATTGTTGAACGCCAAGGTTAAACAGTATAAATGATTGTTGAACGCCATGGTTCAACAGTATAAATGATTGTTGAACGCCATGGTTAAACAGTATAAATGATTGTTGAACGCCATGGTTAAACAGTATAAATGATTGTTGAATGCCAAGGTTAAACAGTATAAATGATTGTTGAACGCCATGGTTCAGCACAACCGACAAAGGTCAAAGAAAAAAAAAAAATGGTAAAATGGAGGTAAGGTGTCATAACATTAAGGCTATTGTTGACATGTTCTCATGGTGCGTTACCATCTCGTTGTAGAGCTGGAGGGGGGGGACGGTGTTGACCACGTACAGGTTCCAGCCGTGACCCATCTCACTGGGATTCTGGGGCTTGGTGAAGGGTGACTTCCTGTTCCTGGGTCAGAGAAGCAGGAAGTACAAGTCAGCTCATCTCTATAATAAAAAATAAAAAAAATGGCCACAGATGGCTGACATTACAGCTTCTATCTAGGTGGTCAGAAACTACAGCTCAGCTGCCATAAATAACATCAAGCACATGAAGGAAACAATAGCCCCTGGGCTGGACCAGAATGCGAAAGCGTGTAGCTCAATTGGGAGTTTGCATGAATGACATAAACCTATGAGCTAAAAAAACCACCAAACATTTAGTTTTAGATCCAGTTTACACGTTAGTCATTTAGTAGACGCTCTTATCCAGAGGGACTTACAGTTAAGTGAAGAGAGCGAGGTGAGACAACCACATAACATTGTCAGGAAAAACAATTCCTAAACAAAGCAGCTATTAGCAAAGTGAGTAGTAGCACTTCTCCCTAGAGATTAGTTTGACTACCTACCAATGCAAACCAATCAACAGAGGATGTTATTGAGGGCAAGGGGTTTTGGGCGTTAATGGGAATCAGACACGTTGCATGCTTTTCTTCACGACTCATCATGTTAACACACAAGGCCTACTGACCCGTGTGCTGAACACTGTGTGTGTGTGTTCTATCGGCTTCCCTGTCCAGTACAGCCTGTAGCAGCGACAGCTAACAGACCTGATGCTCTTAGCCAGTGAAACACGCGGCAGTGTCAAGCAGTCTCATGTGATAACAAAGCCCCTGTGTGTGAGATTTGGATTTTTTAAAAAAGGTCAGCTTGGTGGAGGAATGGTATTTTCTGCATGTTTCCCCACTTCTCGTCTGTGAATGCATGGTCTCACTTCCTGATTCTACATGCAGCGGTCTCCACTGGCCACGCGGCGGTCTCCACTGGCCACGCGGCGGTCTCCACTGGCCACGCGCCGGTCTCCACTAAGACCGGTCTCCACTGGCCACGCGGCAGTCTCCACTGGCCACGCGGCGGTCTCTACTGGCCACGCGTCAGTCTCTACTGGCCACGCGGCGGTCTCTACTGGCCACGCGGCGGTCTCTACTGGCCACGCGGCGGTCTCTACTGGCCACGCGGCGGTCTCTACTGGCCACGCGGCGGTCTCTACTGGCCACGCGGCGGTCTCTACTGGCCACGCGGCGGTCTCTACTGGCCACGCGGCGGTCTCTACTGGCCACGCGGCAGTCTCTACTGGCCACACAGCGGTCTCTACTGGCCACACGGCGGTCTCTACTGGCCACACGGCGGTCTCTACTGGCCACACGGCAGTCTCTACTGGCCACACGGCAGTCTCTACTGGCCACACGGCAGTCTCTACTGGCCACACGGCAGTCTCTACTGGCCACACGGCAGTCTCTACTGGCCACACGGCAGTCTCTACTGGCCACACGGCAGTCTCTACTGGCCACATGGCAGTCTCTACTGGCCACACGGCCTTCCAACCTCTGGATCCATCATGCTTTAGTCTAATCAGGCGTACTGGGTTTTCAGACGTTAATGCTCACAGTACATCATATATGCCTTTTAGCCAACGCTTTTATTCAAACGCGCCTTAAGAGTCATCCTTTCATACATTTTACATACTGGTGGTCCCGGGAATCGAACCGCCACGCTCTAACAACTGAGCTACATACAGACCACTACACGAATGACATGATATTATGTCCAGTAGGTGATATCATCACACTGATACGATGTTCTGTTTAGTCCATCAGTTAGTGACGAGACACACAGGGGGATGTTGTTTTAGTAGGGTTGGTGGGGTGGGGGGGGGGGGGGGTTTATTCCAGGTGGACTACAGAGGGACACACCATCAAGGAGGTCAAGAGACTTACAGGAAGGAGTGGGCCAGAAAATGCTTCAGAGCCGGCGTGGTGGAAGGCTCTATACCTACTGCTAGGAAAATCCCCCTAAGGGTTTTGTGATCTTTGTATTCTCTACAATAAGAGTTTACAGGTACAATTGAAGGACAGAGAGAAGGGAGATTTCAGATATTTAAAATCCTATAAATTAACAAATGAAATCTTTTAAACACAAATGTGAAGTAATAAAAGTGTATTTTCAGTGCTTAATAAAAGTGTATTTTCAGTGCTTAATAAATGATGAGTGTGTCTATTGTCTGAATGCTGCTTTACTTGTGCTCCACAGTAAGATGCTCTGACCATGGGTATAGGATTAGATAAGGGCTGGGTGATTTTCTACATTTGATGGTATGCCTGCATTTTATGCTTCGGGAATAACACAAGTTCTTCATATGTTTTTCTGTGTAACCCACGACCCTAGGATGGCAACAAATTAATTCTATGTGGTTTTAAAACGGGCTTTCCCCCATTCTGATTGCTTTATACTAAACCAAAACTGACAGTAAAGTAGTCCAATTTGTAGAACTTTTCATTTGTTTATCACTGTATCAAAAAATGTAATTATAGAATATAGATGGTATCAAAATATAATTATAGAGAAAAATCCTTTGCCATACGTGGTTCGACACTGGCATACCTTAAAATACAATATCATCACCCAGCCCTAGATCGGATGTCTTACCATAAATCTATAGCATCACCCAGCCCTAGATCGGATGTCTTACCATAAATCTATAGCATCACCCAGCCCTAGATCGGATGTCTTACCATAAATCTATAGCATCACCCAGCCCTAGATCGGATGTCTTGCCATAAATCTATACCATCACCCAGCCCTAGATCGGATGTCTTACCATAAATCTATAGCATCACCCAGCCCTAGATCGGATGTCTTGCCATAAATCTATAGCATCACCCAGCCCTAGATCGGATGTCTTACCATAAATCTATACCATCACCCAGCCCTAGATCGGATGTCTTGCCATAAATCTATACCATCACCCAGCCCTAGATCGGATGTCTTACCATAAATCTATAGCATCACCCAGCCCTAGATCGGATGTCTTACCATATATCTATACCATCACCCAGCCCTAGATCGGATGTCTTACCATAAATCTATAGCATCACCCAGCCCTAGATCGGATGTCTTGCCATAAATCTATACCATCACCCAGCCCTAGATCGGATGTCTTACCATAAATCTATAGCATCACCCAGCCCTAGATCGGATGTCTTACCATAAATCTATATCATCACCCAGCCCTAGATCGGATGTCTTACCATAAATCTATACCATCACCCAGCCCTAGATCGGATGTCTTACCATAAATCTATAGCATCACCCAGCCCTAGATCGGATGTCTTACCATAAATCTATACCATCACCCAGCCCTAGATCGGATGTCTTACCATAAATCTATACCATCCCCCAGCCCTAGATCGGATGTCTTACCATAAATCTATACCATCACCCAGCCCTAGATCGGATGTCTTACCATAAATCTATACCATCCCCCAGCCCTAGATCGGATGTCTTACCATATATCTATACCATTGCCTACATTTGAATTGGTCCTATTTCTAAGTAGTATGTACTTTACCGTGAGACAATTGCAAAATGTATATTTCCTTTCTAAATCATGTGTGGCTCTAGCTATGACTACAGTGTCTAAGTGTGTGACCTACATGACTCTGCGTGCGGTCCTCTCTGTGTCCTCCCTGGTCTCCACATCTGCAGTGGTCAGCAGGACGACGTGGTGTCGGTAGTGACACAGAGCCTTCAGACCAATGAACTGCTGAATACGCAGAGCACACAACTCCATGGTGACGGGAGGACAGGCCTGCGTGCGCGCACACACACACACACACACACAATGTTTTATTATCTGGTGGTTATTAAGTTGGTGAAATTGTAATTACATTGTTATTAACTCACAATTACACTTTTGTATCTTTGGGATTTATTAAAATAATCATATTGCTGCTACATGTCAAGTAGATATTCATTGAAAACTGTTTCTTGCCGATATTATGGCCTTACTCTGGGAACCTGACGGGAGGAATATGGGCCCTAGGGGCGGTAAGTAGCCACTCACAATGAAGATTCCACTTTAAATAAAAATTGGGCTTCCCAGCATGTGCAGACCAATCACATTTAGGCTCTAAATTACCATTCCTGAGAGACACTGCAGCCCTGCCTTACACGATGCTAGTCAGATTCCACTGTGTCACTGTTGGACAATGCACGCATGCAGACACACACTGCACAAAAACAACGACACGCTTGTCACCAGATGCAACTGTGTAAGTGGTGGTTGCCACTATGAGCCCTTTCCAGCTCCACCATCTTTGTGAACGTAACGCAGTGATCTGAGCCAAGCAGACAGCTACCTGTATTTCTGGAGAAGCTGTGATCCAATCTAATAATGACTTCCTGTCTTATTGTGTAGCAGGGCCAAATCAGAGCACAACCAACCGAGGCACAACCAATCACACACGAGGGGAAGCCTCTGGTCAAAGCATCCTTAAGACCAATAATGAAGATGTCCAAGGCATGGGGGTAGATATGGTGAATATTCCACCAAGCCTGACGGATAACTAAAAGCTTTTCCGGTCCTCAGATCTATAAAGAGCTCCCTAGGGGTCCGGCCGTGGGTCGATCTGTCTTCCATTAGCTAAGGAAAATAGGGTGATCCTCACCTTCATGGTGGTATCAATGTAAGGGTCCTCAGATCTATAAAGAGCTCCCTAGGGGTCCGGCCGTGGGTCGATCTGTCTTCCATTAGCTAAGGAAAATAGGGTGATCCTCACCTTCATGGTGGTATCGATGTAAGGGTCCTCAGCTCTGGCTGCCACTGCTGCACACCTCACTGAGAAGCACTGGAGAGCATTCCTGAGAAACACAGGTATAAATTAGGGCCCTGGGTTTTGTGAGATTATGTGACATGCCTAGATTTTAACCTTTTTTTAATTAAAATGTTCTTATGTCACATGGTCCAACAACCATCCCCCAGACAATTGCTTTCATTTTTGGTATTCAGGATAAAATCTTGCCATTTCTTTTTTTATTTTACTAGGCAAGTCAGTTAAGAACAAATTCTTATTTTCAATGATGGCCTAGGAACAGTGCGTTAATAACTGCCTGTTCAGGGGCAGAACGACTTGTCAGCTCGGGGATTTGAACTTGCAACCTTTCAGTTACTAGTCCAACGCTCTAACCACTAGGCTACCCTGCCGCTATGTCACATGATTGCGCCAACACTGTAGGGTCGTGTCCAGATGTATCCAGATGTTTCTGTACCATATCAGGGTATTACCAACCCTCCAAAAAGTATAGATTTATTACTGTATTGAAAATCACACCGTCAGTTAAAAAAAATAATACTGTTTATACCATATACCGGGGTATCACCGAAGTCAGAGACTAGTCTCATGGACTTCCTTTACCGTCGAGAGGCCCAGCCCAGTACTTACTTTGTGATGATGTGGAGGAAGAGGTCAGAGAGGACGGCCTGCTGGGCCTTCTCTGGATACTGATAGGCTGAGACCATCTGAACCCCGCCCCTCACGCTGTACAAATAGCCCGTCTTGGGCAGCGAGAAGAAACAGAACAAACACGTCGGCTCCACCCCTCTACCCCCCTCCACACATACTTCCTGGTTGCCTGGTTGTCAGGGAGAGGAGAGCAATGGAAGAGAAAGGGATGAGATGTGAAGCAGATGGGAATGTAGAAAATATAGGTGCTCCTACTTTAAGTGTCCCTCATACATATGTATTTACACTACATGTTAATTCCATAGGTAGGGAAAGAGCCAAGTACTTAGAGAGTTGGAACATTGAGGTTTCTACATTATGGTGCATTTAACAGGACACTACAACATTCTATGGCTACATTGTCTCGCGTCAGATGGCGTCACTCCTCCGCAACACTCATCCCAAAACCGATCGTTCTTGTAGGACGTGAAACTTCAAATTTGAATAATGAGCATCCGCTATTCAAAAAATTAAAACATAGTCCCTAATTTTGTATATCACTGTGCTCTCATAGGACTCCATGAAATAGGCAGAATAACTAGCTAGCTAAATTACTACACACATTATGAGTGATTTCATAGTTTGCCATTGTGAAAAAAATGTGGGGAAAAAACGGTGGTCTCCTGTCCAAATTCTGTGCCAGGATGTTGGTCGCCAGTGTAGTGACTTGATCAGCTGTGTAAATGTTGTAGCTAGCTTACTGACACAGTTAGCTAGCGCTTCCTTCACTAACTAGCTAACATAAAAAGCTTGCTTAGCCTGTTTAAATTACCCTGAAGTTGTAGACATGTAGCCCCACAATTAAGTAGTAACTTAACAGAAAATTGGTCCATAGATCAGCATGTTTCTCCGCAATTGTATCGTTGAGGTCAGCTGAGCATAGCAGCTAACTCAGGAGGCTGGTGGAATGACTCGAACAAGTGCTTCATGAAAACTCATAACAATGTGAGCATAATTAGCACTACTAGCTAACTACAGTAGCTTGCTAGCCAGCTTTTGTTGTAAGTTTTAACATTGTGTGTGCAGCACTAGGTAGGTAGATGATTTCAGCTAACGTTAGCAAGCTATTGTTAATGTTGGACAAATTTATGCTAGCTTTCGTGCCCATTGTCAAACTTTAGAGATACTGTTCATTGAAGCAAAATAATCCTCACCAACATAACGTGATTTACATACAGTGCATTTGGAAAATATTCAGTACCCTTGACTTTTTCCACTTTGTTACGTTAGAACCTTATCCTAAAATCGATTAAAAAAAATTAAAAAATCCTCAATATAAGCACAATATCCCATAATGGCAAAGCCATTATTGATGAAACCAATATTGAACCGGTGGCCTGAATGCCAAGCGTCACGTCTGGAGGAAAACTTGCACCATCCCTACGGTGAAGCATGGCGGTGACAGAATCATGCTATGTTTTTCAGTGGCAGGGACTAGATGACCAGTGAGGATCGAGGGTAAGATGAAAGGAGCAAAGTACAGAGAGATCCTTGTTGAAAACCTGCCCCAGAGCACTCGGGGCCTCAGACTGGAAAACGACCCTAAGCACACAGCCAAGACAACACAAGAGTGGCTTTGGGACAAGTCTGAATGTCCGAGTGGCCCAGCCAGAGCCCGTACTTGAACCCGATAAAAACATCTCTGGAGAGACCTGAAAACACCTGTGTAGCGACGCTCCCCATCCAACCTGACAGAGTTTCAGAGAATCTGCAGAGAAGAATGGGGAGAAACTCCCCAAATACAGGTGTGCCAAGCTTGTAGCGTCATACCCAAGAAGACTCGAGGCTGTAATCGCTGACAAAGGTGTTTCAACAAAGTACTGAGTAAAGAGTCTGAATACTTAAACATATGTAATTTTAGTTTTATTTGATACCTTTGGTGAAATTTAAAAAAAAAACATGTTTTTGCTTTGTCATTATTGTTTGTAGATTGAAGGGGGGAAAGAAAGTAATGAATTTAAAATAAGGCTGTACCGTAAACAAAAATGTGGGGAAAAAAAAAACAGTCTGAATACTTTCCGAATGCATTGTATTTATTGTTTTAGATTCATTCAGACAGTTTTGACGCAAAAATGGGGTTCAGCAATGTCAATGTCACCTAGGTAATACTGCTAAAAATGTTAGACAGCACAAACTACTTTTACACGATAGGATGACTGATCGGTGCAGGTGGAACAGGTGTGCTATCTGAAGTAAGACAATGTGTTAGCTCCCCATTACCATTACACAGGGAATATTTCAACAGCGCTATTTAAAACTGCATGTCTAGAATGAGAATAATTCAATTTTAAAAGTTGGCCCAACTCTATACGGTTCTTGGGAAGGCACAGTGTAATGAGGTTCTGACTCACTGGTGAACACTGGGTGAAACTGCAGGGAGTGCAGGTGGGTCTCCTCAACACTACAGTCCTGGAAGAAGTCTGGAGCAAAACGCCTGGACAGGGGAGACTCAATATGATGAGACCACACACAGAGAGACACACACACAGAGAGACAGAGACACACACACACAGAGAGACAGAGACACACACACACAGAGAGACACACACACACAGAGACACACACACACACACACAGACACACACACACACACAGAGACACACACACACAGAGACACACACACACACAGAGACACACACACACACAGAGACACAGAGACACACACACACACAGAGACACACCTGTATAAGATATAGGTGATGATGAGGTTGCCCCTGGCCTCACTCTCCATGCCTGTCCACTCCAGGGAGATCTTGACCCCACAGTCCTTAGCCCTGTCCCCCAGGAGCTCTTGGTGCTTGGGGAAAATGAAGAAGTCATCATGGTCACGGTGACCAGCCAGACCCTCTCTCCTCCCCTCTGGCGAATACAACACAGTGTAAACACAACCTAGTCAGACACAGAACATGCAAATCACACCATGTCCTGTGAAGTAATAGTATGTGGTATCTGAAGCATCGGTTTTCATGTGTAGAGTGTTACCCGTCTCGTTGTCGTGTTCTGCTCCAGTGATCATATCTTGGGGGACCAGACTGTGGTCCTGGGGCTTCTTGTCAGCTGACTTCTGGGTAAAAGCAGCACCAGGAAGTCTCTCCAGTTTGACCACCAGCACCTCCAGCTCTGTCTGCATTGCAATGTACCCTGCACAGATCGCCACCTGCAGGCAGGGAGGGCATACACATTCTATGAAAAGGTTGCATGACAGAATAACCTTCTCTAAGTTAGGAGCGGCAGGTAGCCTAGCGGTGAGAGAGGTGAGCCAGCAACCGGAGGGCTGCAAGTTCGAATCCCAGGTCCAACAGGGAAAAACTCAGGAAGTGAGCTGGCAACAGGAGGGTATCAAATCCTAGATGCCATTACCTTTGTGCATGAACCCCCCCCCCCCCCCCCCCCCCCCAGGACACTAAAGAGGCCTTTCTACTTACTCTGAAAAACACCAAAAGAAAGATGCCCAGGGTCCCTGCTCATCTGCGTGAACGTGCCTTAGGCATGCTGCAAGGAGGCATGATGACTGCAGATGTGGCCAGGGTCCCTTGCTCATCTGCGTGAACGCGCCTTAGGCATGCTGCAAGGAGGCATGAGGACTGCAGATGTGCCCAGGGTCCCTGCTCATCTGCGTGAACGTGCCTTAGGCATGCTGTAAGGAGGCATGAGGACTGCAGATGTGGCCAGGGTCCCTGCTCATCTGCGTGAACGTGCCTTAGGCATGCTGCAAGGAGGCATGAGGACTGCAGATGTGGCCAGGGCAATAAATTGCAATGTCCATTCTGTGAGACGCTAAGACAGCGCTACAGGGAGACAGGACAGACAGCTGATCGTCCTCGCAGTGGCAGACCAAATGTAACAACACCTGCACAGGATCGGTACATCTGAACATCACACCTGCGGGACAGGTACAGGGTGGCAACAACTGCCTGTCTGATCGCCGGATCAGACAGGACTGGCAAAAAGTTCTCTTCACTAACGAATCGCAGTTGTCTCACCAGGGGCGATGGACGGATCCATGTTTATCGTCGAATGGAATGAGCGTTACACCGAGGCCTGTACTCTGGAGCGGGATCGATTTGTAGGTGGAGGGTCCGTCATAGTCTGGGGCAGTGAGCCTGCATCATCAAACTGAGCTTGTTGTCATTGCAGGCAATCTCAACGCTGTGCGTTACAGAGAAGACATCCTCCTCCCTCATGTGGTTCTCTTCCTGCAGGCTCATCCTGACATGACCCTCCAGCATGACAATGCCACCAGCCATACTGCTGATGAGCGCATCTGGGACCTGTTGGATCAGAGAGTGAGGGCTAGGGCCATTCCCCCCAGGAATGTCCAGGAACTTGCAGGTGCCTTGGCGGAAGAGTGGGGTAACATCTCTCACAGCAAGAACTGAGCAAATATGGTGCAGTCCATGAGGAGGAGATGCACTGCAGTACTTAATGCAGCTGGTGACCACACCAGATACTGACTGTTACTTTTGATTTTGACCCCCCTTTGTTCAGGGACACATTATTCAATTTCTGTTAGTTACATGTCTGTGGAACTTGTTCAGTTTATGTCTCAGTTGTTGAATCTTGTTTTGTTCATTGAAATATCTACACATGTTAATAAGTTTGCTGAAAATAAATGCAGTTGACAGTGAGAGGACGTTTCTTTTGTGCTGAGTTTATATGGTTTGACTATGACAGTTTACAATCTAAGGGAACACCAAGTAATTTAGTCTCCTCAACTTGTTCAACAGGCACACCATTCATTACCAGATTCAGCTGAGGTCTAGAACTTAGGGAATGATTTGTACCAAATACGATGCTCTTAGTTTTAGAGATGTTCAGGACCAGTTTATTACTGGCCACCCATTCCAAAACTGACTGCAACTCCTTGTTAAGGGTTTCAGTGACTTCATGAGTTGCTGACAAGTACGGTGCACCCGTAAAGTATTTAGACCCCTTGACTTATTCCACATTTGTTACGTTACAGCCTTATTCTAAAATGGATTAAACAGTTTCCCCCCCCCCTCATCAATCTACACACCCCATAACCCATAATGACAAACCAAAAACTGTTTAGAGATTTTTGCAAATGTATTAAAAATAAAAAAAACTGAAATATCATATAAGTATTCAGACTCTTTACTCAGTACTTTGTTGAATCACCTTTGGCAGCGATTTACAGCCTCCAGTCTTCTTGGGTATGACGCTACAAGCTTGGCACACCTGTATTTGGGGAGTTTCTTCCATTCTTCTCTGCAGATCCTCTCAAGCTCTGTCAGGTTGGATAGGAAGTGTCGATGCACAGCTATTTTCAGGTCTCTACAGAGATGTTCGATTGGGTTCTAGTCCGGGCTCTGGCTGGGCCACTCAAGGACATTCAGAGACTTGTCCCGAAGTGTGTTCTTGGGGTCCTTCAATGCTGCAGACATTTTTTGGTACCCTTCCCCAGATCTGTGCCTCGACACAATCCTGTCTCAGAGCTCTACGGACAATTCCTTGAACCTCATATGGTTTGGTTTCTGCTCTGACATGCACTGTCAACTGTGGGACCTTATATAGACAGGTTTGAGCCTTTCCAAATCATGTCCAATCAATTTAATTGACCACAGGTGGACACCAATCAATATGTCAAGGATGATCAATGGAAACAGGATGCACCCGAGCTTCAATTTCGCATAGCAAAGGGTCTGAATACCTATGTAAATAAGGTACCTGTTTTTTAATATTTAATACTTTAAAAAAAAATGTAAGTTCTCGCTTTTTTATTATCAGTTATTGTGTGTATATTGATGAGGCAAAACATGTATTTAATCAATTTCAGAATATGGCTGTTAACCTAACAAAATGTTGAAAAAGTCAAGGGGTCTGAATACTTTCTGAATGCACTGTATGTATTTCAGTGTCCACGCAGGGAATAAAAAAAAACTTGTTTTCCTTTCAATATCTGGGTGGTAAAAAGAGACTACGGAAATCCCAACCCCTAACTTACATCCATCCCTACCTGTTGGGGCGACAGTCCCGGGAGGTGGATGATGAGACAGCGCTCAAAGTCCAGGATGGAGAGCTTGTCGTTGAGGGCCTGTCTCTTTAGACTGAACAGCACCAGGCTCTTAGGACACCCCACCAGCAGGTCTCCGGTCACCCCACAGCACGCCACACACAGCGGACGCTCAAACAGTGGAATCTCAATGATCTCCATCTGCTCCTTGGGAGCCCCGCGCATGGACGAGCCGCGCAGGAAATGACCGAGCAGACGCACGCCAACGCGGGTCTTCTCAGCCGCTTGGTAGCGCCAGTTGGTGTAGGCGCGTAGGTAGGGGGCGTTGTTCTTCTCCTCGATGGTCACCAGGTAGTCCCCTGTGGAGGGAGGGGCGGACAAGGGGAGGAGGGTCAGAAACCATTTTATTTGTCACATGCTTCCTAAACAAACAACAGGTGTAGACTAACAGTGAAATGCTTACTTATTGAGGACAATGAGGAGAATGTCATGAGTTAGAGGTAGTTTTCCAAGCCAATACTAACTTCCTTCATACTGGACACAGAGACATAAAAATGGTATTCACTAGATCATCTGACTCTGGGGGATGTAGACAAAGAGCCTCGTTGTTCATTTGACTAGTGGGGATGTAGATAAAGAGCCTCGTTGCTAAAATCACGACATATCCCTTTGACACTAGAGGTCCAAATTAGCCTCGTATTGTTTTGTTGATTGCATTTCAACTAACTCCATTATACAGTTGAAGTAGGAAGTTTACATACACCTTAGCCAAACACATTTAAACACAGTTTTTCACAATTCCTGACATTTAATCCAAGAGTAGAAATTCCCTGTCTTAGGTCATTTAGGATCACCACTTTATTTTAAGAATGTGACGTGTCAGAATAATAGTAGAGAGAGTGATTTATTTCAGCTTTTATCTCTTTCATCACCTTCCCAGTGGGTCAGAAGTTTACATACACTCAATTAGTATTTGGTAGCACTGCCTTTAAATTGTTTAACTTGGGTCAAACGTTTCAGGTAGCCTTCCACAAGCTTCCCAAAAGACTAAGTTGGGTGAATTTTGGCCCATTCCTCCTGACAGAGCTGGTGTAACTGAGTCAGATTTGTAGGAATGGCTTTTTTATGGCGGTTTGGAGCAGTGGCTTCTTCCTTGCTGAGCAGCCTTTCAGGTTATGTTGATATAGGACTTGTTTTACTGTGGATATAGATACTTTTGTACCAGTTTCCTCCAGCATCTTCACAAGAACCTTTGCTGTTGTTCTGGGATTGATTTGCACTTTTCGCACCAAAGTACGTTCATCTCTAGAAGACAGAACGCATCTCCTTCCTGAGCGGTATGACGGCTGTGTGGTCCCATGGTGTTTATACTTGCATAATATTGTTTGTACAGATGAACGTGGTACCTTCAGGCGTTTGGAAATTGCTCTCAAGGATGAACCAGACTTGTGGATGACTACAATTTATTTTCTGAGGTCTTGGCTGATTTCTTTTGATTTTCCCATGATGTCAAGCAAAGAGGCACTGAGTTTGAAGGTAGGCCTTGAAATACATCCACATGTACACCTCCAATTCACTCAAATGATGTAAATTACCCTAACAGAAGCTTCTGGAGCCATCACGTAATTTTCTGGAATTTTCCAAGCTGTTTAAAGGCACAGTCAAATTAGTGTATGTAAACTTCTGACCCACTGGAATTGTGATACAGACAGATTATTTCACTTATAATTCACTCTAAACAATTGTTGGAAAAATTACTTGTGTCATGCACAAAGTAGATGTCCTAACCGACTTGCCAACACTATAGTTTGTTAACAAGACATTTCTGGAGTGGTTGAAAAACGAGTTTTAATGACTCCAACCTAAGTGTATGTAAACTTCCAACTTCAACTGCAGCTACAGTGGGGAGAACAAGTATTTTATACACTGCCGATTTTGCAGGTTTTCCTACTTACAAAGCATGTAGAGGTCTGTAATTGTTTATCATAGGTACACTTCAACTGTGAGAGACGCAAAAATCCAGAAAATCACATTGTATGATTTTTAAGTAATTAATTTGCATTTTATTCCATGACATAAGTATTTGATACATCAGAAAAGCAGAACTTAATATTTGGTACAGAAACCTGTGTTTGCAATTACAGAGATCATACGTTTCCTGTAGTTCTTGACCAGGTTTGCACACACTGCAGCAGGGATTTTGGCCCACTCCTCCATACAGACCTTCTCCAGATCCTTCAGGTTTTGGGGCTGTCGCTGGGCAATACAGACTTTCAGCTCCCTTCAAAGATGTTCTATTTGGTTCAGGTCTGAAGACTGGCTAGGCCATTTCCAGGACCTTGAGATGCTTCTTACGGAGCCACTCCTTAGTTGCCCTGGCTGTGTGTTTTGGGTCGTTGTCATGCTGGAAGACCCAGCCACAACCCATCTTCAATGCTCTTACTGAGGGAAGGAGGTTGTTGGCCAAGATCTCGCGATACATGGCCCCATCCATCCTCCCCTCAATACAGTGCAGTCTTCCTGTCCCGTTTGCAGAAAAGCATCCCCAAAGAATGATGTTTCCACCTCCGTGCTTCACGGTTGGGATGGTGTTCATGGGGTTGTACTCATCCTTCTTCCTCCAAACACGGAGAGTGGAGTTTAGACCAAAAAGCTCTATTTTTGTCTCATCAGACCACATGACCTTCTCCCATTCCTCCTCTGGATCATCCAGATGGTCATTGGCAAACTTCAGACGGGCCTGGACATGCGCTGGCTTGAGCAGGGGGACCTTGCGTGCGCTGCAGGATTTTAATCCATGACGGCGTAGTGTGTTACTAATGGTTTTCGTTGAGACTGTGGTCCCAGCTCTCTTCAGGTCATCGACCAGTTTCTGCCGTGTCGTTCTGGGCCGATCCCTCACCTTCCTCATGATCATTGATGCCCCACGAGGTGAGATCTTGCATGGAGCCCCAGACCGAGGGTGATTGACTGTCATCTTGAACTTCTTCCATTTTCTAATAATTGCACCAACAGTTGTTGCCTTCTCACCAAGCTGCTTGCCTATTGTCCTGTAGCCCATCCCAGCCTTGTGCAGGTCTACAATTTTATCCCTGATGTCCTTACACAGCTCCCTGGTCTTGGCCATTGTGGAGAGGTTGGCGTCTGTTTGATTGAGTGTGTGGACAGGTGTCTTTTATACAGGTAACGAGTTCAAACAGGTGCAGTTAATACAGGTAATGAGTGGAGAACAAGAGGGCTTCTTAAAGAAATACTAACAGGTCTGTGAGAGCCAGAATTCTTACTGGTTGGTAGGTGATCAAATACTTATGTCATGCAATAAAAAGCTAATTAATTACTTAAAAATCATACAATGTGATTTTCTGGATTTTTGTTTTAGATTCCATCTCTCACAGTTGAAGTGTACCTATGATAAAAATTACAGACCTCTACATGCTTTGTAAGTAGGAAAACCTGCAAAATCGGCAGTGTATCAAATACTTGTTCTCCCCACTGTATGTAGACCAAATCAAAATGTTTCCAGATGTTTCCAATCCCCCCCCCCTCCCCCCATTTTTATTTTCACTGTATTGAAAATCATACCGTTTATATTTCAAAAACCCCAGTATACGGTATATTGCCCAAGCCTAGTAGCTAAGTTGCGTTGTTCATGTAGGAAATGCTAGTTAGCTACAAAGCTACAGTGTATTGGTTACAGCAGACCTGTATGCTAGCCAACCAGTCTGCTAACTAATTGCAATGTTGGATAGATAGCTAATCTGTTCCATTTATGGAAAGTATTTCAATTTATCCAATCTTATCTTCTAATGTTAGCTCATCTGTAGCCCCCAACTACCTAGCTAAGTTCCAGCGCTTGTCTCGTTATTTTTCAGCCATCTTGTTTGAACACCGAATGACCACATGCTGCCTGCGGTAGCTAGCTAGATATCCCGGCCTCAGCCATTGCATATCTTGCCAGTACACATGAATGAATGCAGATGAGTCAGTCATGTATCGTTAGCAAGGAGAGACCCTCGTTTTCAATGAATAAATTGGCTTGGTAGCTACATCAGCACACATACAGTGCCTTGCGAAAGTATTCGGCCCCCTTGAACTTTGCGACCTTTTGCCACATTTCAGGCTTCAAACAAAGATATAAAACTGTATTTTTTTTGTGAAGAATCAACAACAAGTGGGACACAATCATGAAGTGGAACGACATTTATTGGATATTTTAAACTTTTTTAACAAATCAAAAACTGAAAAATTGGGCGTGCTAAATTATTCAGCCCCTTTACTTTCAGTGCAGCAAACTCTCTCCAGAAGTTCAGTGAGGATCTCTGAATGATCCAATGTTGACCTAAATGACTAATGATGATAAATACAACCCACCTGTGTGTAATCAAGTCTCCGTATAAATGCACCTGCACTGTGATAGTCTCAGAGGTCCGTTAAAAGCTCAGAGAGCATCATGAAGAACAAGGAACACACCAGGCAGGTCCGAGATACTGTTGTGAAGAAGTTTAAAGCCGGATTTGGATACAAAAATATTTCCCAAGCTTTAAAACATCCCAAGGAGCACTGTGCAAGCGATAATATTGAAATGGAAGGAGTATCAGACCACTGCAAATCTACCAAGACCTGGCCGTCCCTCTAAACTTTCAGCTCATACAAGGAGAAGACTGATCAGAGATGCAGCCAAGAGGCCCATGATCACTCTGGATGAACTGCAGAGATCTACAGCTGAGGTGGGAGACTCTGTCCATAGGACAACAATCAGTCGTATATTGCACAAATCTGGCCTTTATGGAAGAGTGGCAAGAAGAAAGCCATTTCTTAAAGATATCCATAAAAAGTGTTGTTAAAAGTTTGCCACAAGCCACCTGGGAGACACACCAAACATGTGGAAGAAGGTGCTCTGGTCAGATGAAACCAAAATTGAACTTTTTGGCAACAATGCAAAACGTTATGTTTGGCGTAAAAGCAACACAACTGAACACACCATCCCCACTGTCAAACATGGTGGTGGCAGCATCATGATTTGGGCCTGCTTTTCTTCAGCAGGGACAGGGAAGATGGTTCAAATTGATGGGAAGATGGATGGAGCCAAATACAGGACCATTCTGGAAGAAAACCTGATGGAGTCTGCAAAAGACCTGAGACTGGGACGGAGATTTGTCTTCCAACAAGACAATGATCCAAAACATAAAGCAAAATCTACAATGGAATGGTTCAAAAATAAACATATCCAGGTGTTAGAATGGCCAAGTCAAAGTCCAGACCTGAATCCAATCGAGAATCTGTGGAAAGAACTGAAAACTGCTGTTCACAAATGCTCTCCATCCAACCTCACTGAGCTCGAGCTGTTTTGCAAGGAGGAATGGGAAAAAATTTCAGTCTCTCGATGTGCAAAACTGATAGAGACATACCCCAAGCGACTTACAGCTGTAATCGCAGCAAAAGGTGGTGCTACAAAGTATTAAATTAAGGGGGCTGAATAATTTTGCACGCCCAATTTTTCAGTTTTTGATTTGTTAAAAAAAGTTTGAAATATCCAATAAATGTCGTTCCACTTCATGATTGTGTCCCACTTGTTGTTGATTCTTCGCCAAAAAATACAGTTTTATATCTTTATGTTTGAAGCCTGAAATGTGGCAAAAGGTCGCAAAGTTCAAGGGGGCCGAATACTTTCGCAAGGCACTGTATTTCCTTAACCGATGCAGACGATGGTTTCATAGCCTGCCATACGTGAGTTACTGAGCTGCGGCTACGAGGTTATCAGAAAGTGTACTAGCTAGCCTACTTGTCTGGAAAACGGCATAACCTACATGTCGAAATATAATTTGAGCTTTTTCCTCTGCTAGCCAACCGGCTACCACATTTGGAGCTGCTTGCTAGTAGAAAATGTTACACACAGAAAATGATTATATCCTGTCTGTTATTTGACTTGAGGAGGATGAGAATGACAAACTATACAGTAGGATTGTAGTTATCATACATACTACAGAAGGCAGTATTGCAGTTCTTTTAAAATAAGGTTATCGTGAGTCCGGAGAACTCAAAATGGACAGTCAGTGTAGGAAGACACTTGGCTGTCACTAGTATATTTGTATGTAGGCCTCCATGTAAGTGTAACCTGTTTTATAGGCTATGCATTATTATAATCATTTACTTTGTCACGTGCATTTTGAATCGAGCAACAAGGACCGTCATTTAAACGTCCCCCCAAAAAAGCTTGTTATGCAAAGGGGCTCAAAGTTAAAAGTGCACTATCCATTACGAGTCAACCATGTGCCTCTTAAAAGCAATGATAATAACAATAGCTTACACGACTGCTATTTGACAAATCCATAAGGCAATTCAATAAACCATATGTAATGACCAGATTTATCTTTTTCCATAAAAGCACATGGATGTGTGTGAAACAGAAACATGGGGTTTTGTCATATGTAAAAAAAAATGTTGTCCAACATTAGTAGTAAACTAGTCAAGGATTTATTTAACTAGCCAAGTCAGTTAAGAAGAAATTCTTATTTACAATGGACGGCCTACCCTGGCCAAATCCGGACGACGCTGAGCCAATTGTGCGCCGCCTAATGGGACGCCTAAGCACGGCCGGATGAGATACAGCTTGGATTCGAACCAGGGATTTGCACTGAGATGCAGTGCCTTAGACGGGAGGATGAATATTTTTGCAATATTGGCACACAACAAACGTAAACTTTGAATTTGTAAGTTTCAAATATCCCTCTAGTGGCCAGGGTTGACCTAGACCTATTTTAAAGAACTGCTATTGGTTGGTGGATATATAGTCTAAGATCTTTGATAGGCTGATGAAGTACTTGTGACAGGATATAGTCAGTGCCACCTGTTGAGGCTAGCATAGGGCTAACGTGTGCCATGTAATCTGATGGGACCAGCTACAATTTAGTGTTTGGTCACGAGCAAGTAAATTGACTATTTTAATTGGCTGATGCTCATTTTGTACCGGAGAACCTGTTTATTAAATGTAAATGGTTACTTATGTTCACAAGTATGCGTAACAGTATAACTTTAGACCGTCCCCTCGCCCATACCCGGGCGCGAACCAGGGACCCTCTGCACACATCAACAACAGTCACCCACGAAGCATCGTTACTCATCGCTCCACAAAAGCCAGTAAAAGGCAGGAGAATGCATATCCCATCCCTGCATTGAGGTACGTTTACCGACCCATAACTTGCGCCCGCGCCACTGCCATAATATAATCATGATTGTGTTCCCACGCCAGTGCAGCTTAGTTTAAACAAGCGCAACGGTGGCATCGGAAACTTCTGGCAAAATAATTAATTTGAAGAATTTATCGTCACTGCTAGCTAGCTAGCCAGCCAGCCAGTTTTATAGGAAAGATCTCATACATTTTTCAAAATTCACTGCCAATATGCCAACATGCACTCCCAGGAATCCCAGTTCCACAATAAATGTTTGTTTTGTTCAATAATGTCCATAATTTATGTCCAAATAGCTACTTTTGTTAGCGCGTTTTGTAAACAAATCCAAACTCACGAAGCGCGTTCACTAGGAGCAGACAAAATGTCAAAAAGTTGTGTTACAGTCCGTCGAAACATGTTAAACGATGTATAGAATCAATCTTTAGGATGTTTTTAACATAAATCTTCAATAATGTTCCAACCGGAGAATTGCGATGGAACAGAGCTCGCTCTCACATGAACGAGCGTCACGAGCTCAAGGCATTCTGGCAGACCGCTGATTCATTCCCCTCTCATTCGGCCCCACTTCACAGTAGAAGCATCAAACACGGTTCTAAAGACTGTTGACATCTAGTGGAAGCCTTAGGAAGTGCAACATGACCAATATCCCACTGTGTCTTCAATAGGGAATGAGTTGAAAAACAACCAACCTCAGATTTCCCACTTCCTGGTTGGATTTTTTCTCAGGTTTTTTCCTGCCATATGAGTTCTGTTAAACTCACAGACATCATTCAAACAGTTTTAGAAACTTCTGTGATTTCTATCCAAATATACTAATAATATGCATATATTAGCAACTGGAACTGAGTAGTAGGCAGTTTACTCTGGGCACCTCTGGGCATCTTATTCATCCAAGCTACTCAATACTGCCCCCAGCCATAAAAAGTTAACAACTTCCTTCACAATAGCTCTCCTCTGCTCCACTAAGCACATGAAGTATGAAAGCCCTGATGTCTGCAGAGGCTGCTTCGCAGTAAATACTGTACAGCCCCTTCAGAAGTTAGATTGACCATGCAGAGCCTTTAAATATACCATGGCATTGTTGAATACTCATTTCTGATTGGCTTGAAGGGCGTTCTAGAGTGCATTATTTCCCTATAACGCGCAGTATATTTGCACGGTATAATTCAATGTCTATGATTCGATCTTATATGTTCGAGCTGCTTTTGAAATCAAAAGTTGAATTGAAAACATTACTGGTATTGTTGAATAAAATGTTCATAATAGCAAGCTAAGACTAAAGGCGTCGGCATGCTTCAGTTCGGCTGGCAGCTAGCCACAGTCGGCTAGGCGAACCAAACGAGTGTGCTCGTATACTTCCTCAAAAGACCTTAGCTTGAAAAACAAGGGGAAAAAAGTGGCAATAGTACTGTTTGTCCATTTTGAGATGCCGTAGCCACTCAAAATAGTCCGAATTAATCTAACCAAAATCTGTCACTCATTTTGAAAAGGCGCATGAAAACTATTAGTCTCGCATTGAAAGACAAAGACTTTACTTTCCAAAATCATGGGCATTAATATGGAGCTGGTCCCCCCCTTTGCTGCTGTAACAGCCTCCACTCTTCTGGGAAGGCTTTCCACTAGATGTTGGAACATTGCTGCAGGGACTTGTTTCCATTCAGCCACGAGCATTACGGAGATCAGGCACTGATGTTTGGCGATTAGGCCTGGCTCGCAGTCGGCGTTCCAATTCATCCCAAAGGTGTTCGATGGGGTTGAGGTCAGGGCTCTGAACAGGCCAGTGAAGTTCTTCCACACCGATCTCGACAAATCATTTCTGTATGGGTGTCGCTTTCTGCATGGGGTCATGCTGACGTTGCTTCCATAGGCATTGGAAGTCGGTAGTGAGTGTTGCAACCAAGGCTAGACGATTTTTACATTCTACATGGTTCAGCGGTCCCATTCTGTGAGGTTGTGTGGCCTACCACTGCGGCTGAACCGTTGTTGCTCATAGACATCTTCACTTCACTATAACAGCACATACAGTTGAACGGGCAGCTCTAGCAGGGCAGAAATTTTACAAACTGACTTGTTGGAAAGGTGGCATCCTATGACTGTGCCACGTTGAAAGTCACTAAGCTCTTCAGTAAGGTCATTCTACTGCCGGTCTATAGAGATTGCTCGATTTTCTGTGGCTGTATCCAGGCACTCAGGAGACGACACCAGCGAGGGTAAAAAAAACCCACAAAAAACACACCCTGTTTAAAAGAAAAATTGTATATTGACTTTCAATTGAAATAGCAGAATCCACTCATTTGAAGGGGTGTCCACCTACTTTTGGCCATGTAGTGTACTTCAGTGGATGTTGAAAATATTTTTAGCCATGGTATAAATGGGATAATCAACTCCTGGCTCTATCCGTTCTCTGGAAAATAATGCAACTCAAAGGAAGGTTAGGATAATGCCTCTACTGCCATTCATTTCAATTCGACTTGCTTGGATTTCTCCCTGACCAATATGGTTGCCATTTTCACACCATTCTGGAACTTCATGACAAATCCCTTCTAGTAATTAGATGCACCTCAATCACTCAGCAGTAAACAACTCAGCAAATAGGGAAAGAAGAAGTGAGAGAAAGAAAATGACACACCTATCTCACTGTGTAGGATGCTCTGCACTGTCCCCATAGTGGCGAAGCGGCAGATGAGAGGACACCCCTCTTCTCCCAGTTGAAAAGCCTCGATCTTGCATCCTCCAGCGGACACCACGAATAGGGCACCCCCGCCACAGCACACCAACCCCGGTTCCTGCTCGGTTGGCACGATTTGCTGGGACGCGAAGGGGTGGCAGTTGTATACGTGAACCATCTTTGCTTGTTTTCGTAAATTACGTCGAGGCAAAACAAAGTATACACCAAGCTAACTACATTGTCCCTGTGCGGGGCTTGTGTTACCAAATATAATGTGGTCTCTATCGCGGTTAGTGAGCTCCAGCCCGAGGCTAGCTTACTTAATCTATATCACATGCCCCACAGTCTTGTGATGAGCAGGCTGAATCCGTTGAACTCGAAAAGTATTTTTTTCTACCCAGTCTATGGTAAATTTACTTAACTTCCTCTGCCATTCGAAGTCCCCTTTCTGCACAGAAATCATAAAGTAATGTGAAAGAGAAAGTCTGAAGAGTTACGCTGTGAAAGTGACAACTAGAAATAACAACCCCACCTCCAGCGTTGATTGGCTGAGTTCCCTGTCAATAGCGTTTGAAAGTCCCGCCTGTCTGCCTGCCTCTGCTTAGTCGGTGGCATTATTTCAACATAAATTGGATAAAAACTGCTGTTAAAACTCCGAAGAAGAAGAAGAAGAAGAAGAAGGCAGGCACCTTCTTCTTCTTCCTCTCATGTTTCTTCTTCTTTGGTGAGTTTTAACAGCAGTTTTTATCCAATTTATGTTGAAATAATGCCACCGACTAGACTGGAATATAAATCCATTATACTTTGATCCACAAAATTGATAATAAAAAAAAAAAGAATTAATACAAATAAAACCCTACATTCATTCATCCTTAAGAGTCTATGAGTGCGTCAATCTAAGTAACATAATAAAAAAATCCACATCAAAATCTGTCAGTTTAAGATTTTTGGGGGCATTGGCTGCGTCTCAAACAGAAAGCATCCGCCTATGTCGGCCTTAGTATCTGTGGTGGAGTGTGGCTAAACTACAGTGGTGTTTGTCACACCATGAGACATCCCGAAAATCGGTCTTCGCAGAAAAACATCGTCCGAACGGTTTGGCCTTCAAATTAATGTGACCACTCTAGGAAAGAGGAGACTCCCACAAGTGTCACAGGACTTGTCTGAAAGTAACCCATACAAATGAATAGAACTATGAAGATTTTTTTTGTGCCCCAAAAAATATAATGGGTTAAATCCTGCGCTTTCTTATATCTCCTAGATATAGGACAGACTCTTCAAAACCTTATTCCTTATGATTTACTTTTGGACTGTCTTTTTTTGCCATTTATGTCATGTATTGTCATGTTGTGTCTTTCTGTCCTTTCCTTTCACCCTGTCTCCCTTTGCTGGTCGTATTAGGTTACCTTTTCTCCCCCGCTTTCCCCCAGCTGTTCCTTGTCTCCTCTTGACTACCTCGTCACCCCTTCTCCCACCTGTTCCCCTTTTCCCTCTGATTAGTCCCCTATATCTCTCTCTGTTTTTGTTCCTGTCCTTGTCGGATTCTTGTTTGTTGTGTTTCATGCCTGAACCAGACTGTCGTCATGTTTGCTGTAACCTTGTCCTGTCCTGTCGGAATCTGCCGGTCTATCTGAGCCTACCTATGTTTGGTTATTAAAGAAGCTCTGTTTAAGTTAGTTCGCTTTTGGGTCCTCATTCACTCACCGTAACAGAAGAATCCGACCAAGAATGGACCCAGCGACTCCGGATCCTCTCCACTCAGCCGTCGAGATCCAGGGAGCGATGCTAGGCAGACACGAGCAGGAATTGTCTGCTGCTCGACATGCCGTTGAGACCCTGGCCACCCAAGTCTCCAACCTCACAGAACAGGTTCACCATCTCCGCCTCGTTCCACCGGCCACTTCCAGGGCTTTCGAATCTCCGGAGCCCAGAATCAATAACCCGCCGTGTTACTCTGGGGAGCCCACTGAATGCCGCTCGTTCCTCACCCAGTGTGATATTGTGTTTTCTCTCCAGCCCAACACTTACTCCAGGAGCACTGCTCGTGTCGCCTACGTCATATCTCTCCTTATTGGACGGGCTCGTGAGTGGGGCACGGCAATCTGGGAGGCAAGGGCTGAGTGTACTAACCAGTATCAGGACTTTAAGGAGGAGATGATACGGGTTTTTGATCGATCTGTTTTTGGGGAGGAGGCTTCCAGGGCCCTGTCTTCCCTATGTCAAGGTAATCGATCCATAACAGACTACTCTATTGAGTTTCGCACTCTTGCTGCCTCCAGTGGCTGGAACGAGCCGGCTTTGCTCGCTCGTTTTCTGGAGGGTCTCCGCACAGAGGTAAAGGATGAGATTCTCTCCCGGGAGGTCCCTTCCAGCGTGGATTCCCTGATTGAACTCGCTATTCGCATTGAGCGACGGGTTGATCTTCGTCACCGAGCTCGTGGAAAGGAGCTCGCGTTCTCCGTTGCCCCCCTCTCCGCATCACTACCATCTTCCTCTGCCGGCTCGGGAGCTGAGCCTATGCAGCTGGGAGGTATCCGCATCTCGACTAAGGAGAGGGAACGGAGAATCACCAACCGCCTCTGTCTCTATTGCGGTTCTGCTGGTCATTTTGTCACTTCATGTCCAGTAAAAGCCAGAGCTCATCAGTAAGCGGAGGGCTACTGGTGAGCGCTACTACTCCTGTCTCTCCTTCAAGATCCTGCACTACCTTGTCGGTCCATCTACGCTGGACCGGTTCGTCAGCTTCCTGCAGTGCCTTAATAGACTCTGGGGCGGAGGGCTGTTTTATGGACGAGACCTGGGCTCGGGAACATGACATTCCTCTCAGACAGTTAAGGGAGTCCACGGCCTTGTTCGCCCTGGATGGTAGTCCTCTCCCCAGGATTCAGCGTGAGACGCTACCTTTAACCCTCACTGTTTCTGGTAATCATAGCGAAACCATTTCTTTTTTGATTTTTCGTTCACCTTTTACACCTGTTGTTTTGGGCCATCCCTGGCTAGTTTGTCATAATCCTTCCATTAATTGGTCTAGTAATTCTATCCTCTCCTGGAACGTCTCTTGTCATGTGAAATGTTTAATGTCTGCTATCCCTCCTGTTTCCTCTGTCTCTTCTTCACAGGAGGAGCCTGGTGATTTGACAGGGGTGCCGGAGGAATATCACGATCTGCGCACGGTGTTCAGTCGGTCCAGGGCCACCTCTCTTCCTCCACACCGGTCGTATGATTGTAGTATTGATCTCCTTCCGGGAACCACTCCCCCCCGGGGTAGACTATACTCTCTGTCGGCTCCCGAACGTAAGGCTCTCGAGGATTATTTGTCTGTAGCTCTTGACGCCGGTACCATAGTCCCCTCCTCCTCTCCCGCCGGAGCGGGGGTTTTTTTTGTCAAGAAGAAGGACGGGTCTCTGCGCCCCTGCATAGATTATCGAGGGCTGAATGACATAACAGTTAAGAATCGTTATCCGCTTCCTCTTATGTCTTCAGCCTTCGAGATCCTGCAGGGAGCCAGGTTTTTCACTAAGTTGGACCTTCGTAACGCTTACCATCTCGTGCGCATCAGGGAGGGGGACGAGTGGAAGACGGCGTTTAACACTCCGTTAGGGCACTTTGAATACCGGGTTCTTCCTTTCGGCCTCGCTAACGCTCCAGCTGTCTTTCAGGCATTAGTCAATGATGTCCTGAGAGACATGCTGAACATCTTTGTTTTCGTTTACCTTGACGATATCCTGATTTTTTCACCGTCTCTCCAGATTCATCTTCAGCACGTTCGACGTGTCCTCCAGCGCCTTTTAGAGAATTGTCTTTTTGTGAAGGCTGAGAAGTGCACTTTTCATGCCTCCTCCGTTACATTTCTCGGTTCTGTTATTTCCGCTGAAGGCATTAAGATGGATCCCGCTAAGGTCCAAGCTGTCATTGATTGGCCCGCCCCTAAGTCACGAGTCGAGCTGCAGCGCTTTCTCGGCTTCGCGAACTTCTATCGTCGTTTCATCCGTAATTTCGGTCAGGTGGCAGCTCCTCTCACAGCCCTTACTTCTGTCAAGACGTGCTTTAAGTGGTCCGTTTCCGCCCAGGGAGCTTTTGATCTCCTCAAGAATCGTTTTACATCCGCTCCTATCCTTGTTACACCTGACGTCTCTAGACAGTTCGTTGTCGAGGTTGACGCGTCAGAGGTGGGCGTGGGAGCCATTCTTTCTCAGCGCTCCCTCTCTGACGACAAGGTCCACCCATGCGCGTATTTTTCTCATCGCCTGTCGCCGTCGGAACGTAACTATGATGTGGGAAACCGCGAACTGCTCGCCATCCGGTTAGCCCTAGGCGAATGGCGACAGTGGTTGGAGGGGGCGACCGTTCCTTTTGTCGTTTGGACTGACCATAGGAACCTTGAGTACATCCGTTCTGCCAAACGACTTAATGCGCGTCAGGCGCGTTGGGCGCTGTTTTTCGCTCGTTTCGAGTTCGTGATTTCTTATCGTCCGGGCTCTAAGAACACCAAGCCTGATGCTTTATCTCGTCTCTTCAGTTCTTCAGTAGCCTCCACTGACCCCGAGGGGATTCTCCCTGAGGGGCGTGTTGTCGGGTTGACTGTCTGGGGAATTGAGAGGCAGGTAAAGCAAGCGCTCACTCACACTCCGTCGCCGCGCGCTTGTCCTAGGAACCTTCTTTTCGTTCCCGTTCCTACTCGTCTGGCCGTTCTTCAGTGGGCTCACTCTGCCAAGTTAGCCGGCCACCCTGGCGTTCGGGGTACGCTTGCTTCCATTCGCCAGCGTTTTTGGTGGCCCACCCGGGAGCATGACACGCGTCGTTTCGTGGCTGCTTGTTCGGTCTGCGCGCAGACTAAGTCCGGTAACTCCCCTCCTGCCGGCCGTCTCAGGCCGCTTCCCATTCCCTCTCGACCGTGGTCTCACATCGCCTTAGATTTTGTCACCGGACTGCCTTCGTCAGCGGGGAAGACTGTTATTCTTACGGTTGTCGATAGGTTCTCTAAGGCGGCTCATTTCATTCCCCTTGCTAAGCTTCCTTCTGCTAAAGAGACGGCACAAATCATCATCGAGAATGTTTTCAGAATTCATGGCCTTCCGTCAGACGTCGTTTCGGACAGAGGTCCGCAATTCACGTCTCAATTTTGGAGGGAGTTTTGCCGTTTGATTGGGGCTTCCGTCAGTCTCTCTTCCGGCTTTCACCCCCAGTCTAACGGTCAAGCAGAACGGGCCAATCAGACTATTGGTCGCATCTTACGCAGTCTTTCTTTTCGCAACCCTGCGTCTTGGTCAGAACAGCTCCCCTGGGCAGAATACGCCCACAACTCGCTTCCTTCGTCTGCGACCGGGCTATCTCCTTTTCAGAGTAGCCTCGGGTACCAGCCTCCGCTGTTCTCATCTCAGTTCGCCGAGTCCAGCGTCCCCTCCGCTCAGGCTTTTGTCCAACGTTGCGAGCGCACCTGGAAGAGGGTCAGGTCTGCACTTTGCCGTTATAGGACGCAGACTGTGAGGGCTGCTAATAAGCGTAGAACTAAGAGTCCTAGATATTGTCGCGGTCAGAGAGTTTGGCTCTCCACTCAGAACCTTCCCCTTAAGACGGCTTCTCGCAAGTTGACCCCGCGGTTCATTGGTCCGTTCCGTATTTCTCGGGTCATTAATCCTGTCGCAGTTCGACTTCTTCTTCCGCGATACCTTCGTCGTGTCCACCCGGTCTTCCATGTCTCCTGTATTAAGCCCGTTCTTCGCGCCCCCGCTCGTCTCCCCCCCCCCCCCCCCCCCCCCATCCTTGTCGAGGGCGCACCCATCTACAGGGTCCGCAGGATCTTGGACATGCGTCCTCGGGGCCGTGGTCACCAGTACCTCGTTGATTGGGAGGGGTACGGTCCTGAGGAGAGGAGTTGGGTTCCCTCTCGGGACGTGCTGGACCGTGCGCTGATCGAGGATTTCCTCCGTTGCCGCCAGGTTTCCTCCTCGAGTGCGCCAGGAGGCGCTCGGTGAGTGGGGGGGTACTGTCATGTATTGTCATGTTGTGTCTTTCTGTCCTTTCCTTTCACCCTGTCTCCCTCTGCTGGTCGTATTAGGTTACCTTTTCTCCCCCGCTTTCCCCCAGCTGTTCCTTGTCTCCTCTTGACTACCTCGTCACCCCTTCTCCCACCTGTTCCCCTTTTCCCTCTGATTAGTCCCCTATATCTCTCTCTGTTTTTGTTCCTGTCCTTGTCGGATTCTTGTTTGTTGTGTTTCATGCCTGAACCAGACTGTCGTCATGTTTGCTGTAACCTTGTCCTGTCCTGTCGGAATCTGCCGGTCTATCTGAGCCTACCTATGTTTGGTTATTAAAGAAGCTCTGTTTAAGTTAGTTCGCTTTTGGGTCCTCATTCACTCACCGTAACAATTTATGAATTTGTCATTTAATGTGTTTCTATGGGCTGTACTAGTAAAGACCCAATTCAATATTTCATCAAATCATTTTGTAATACTTTTTTAATATTCACCTAAAGGGGTCCTAAAAGGTCAAATGAAATAGGACACCACCACTCAACACGACCTGTAAACTCTTCTAAAGTCAAATCTCGTACCCCCAAATACTTCTCTTTTTCTGTGACTTTACGTTCCATCTCTGCTGCACACCCTAGCTATGAACGCTAAGAATCCAACCTTACTAAAAAAGCATATATCCCTCACTCACCTAACCCTCTGTGCTGGTACAGATCTACTACTCACGGGTGAATTTACTTACCAAATGCCGGTGCTCAATTTATTTGACAGACCAAGAAGAGGCACGAAGCCTGAAAAAAAGTTATAACCATTTCATTAGAACGACAAACACGAACTACAACTCCAACCAGCTGTATATGTCCAACGTTCGACAGCTTGGCGGTCTGCGTTTAAAAAAAATGTACTGGCTGGCAACATTGAATAAAAAAAGCCCCACCGTAATCTAATATAAAACACATTCAGCCATTAGACTGCTGAACACTTGAACTGGACTGAACACCTGCTCTAATTCTCCGCACCGTAGCACACGTCACAACTGCGACTACCAGATTCTTATTATACGGCTCAATTTAAACACTTGAACTGGACTGAACACCTGCTCTAATTCTCCGCACCGTAGCACACGTCACAACTGCGACTACCAGATTCTTATTATTATACGGCTCAATTTAAACACTTGCCCCCCATCCCCCTCTTCCCCATTACACATGTAAATAGTGTACTATAAATTGTGCCTTCCTGTATTATACTGACGCTAAAATATTCCTTCTATTCTACTGAGCCATTTACTTTAAGTTCGTATTCTTATCTTGTATTATTTCTTATTGTTGTTTCATTATCGAGAAGGAACCTGCAAGTCAGCATTTCTTTGGATGGTGAATACAATGCGCATCCCGTACATGTGACTAATAAAACTAGAAACATCAAACGAACTGTAACTAACAGGTTTTTACCCTCCTGTGAGTCCTCAACTCGAGCAGGCTAACAAGGCTCCAGGAGTTGTAGTTCGAATGCGTTCTTATTGTCAATCACAACATTCTTATTGGCAGACTCGACAGCCTTGGTTCCTAAAATGATTGCCTCGCCTGGTTTACCAACTACTTCTCTGATAGAGTTCAGAGTGTCAAATCGGAGGGCCTGTTGTCCGGACCTCTGATAGTCTCTATGGGTGTGCCACAGGGTTCAATTCTCGGGCCGACTCTCTTTTCTGTATACATCAATGATGTTGCTCTTGCTGCTGGGGATTCTCTGATCCACCTCTATGCAGACGACACTATTCTGTATACCTCTGGCCCCTCCTTGGACACTGTGTTAACTAACCTCCAGACGAGCTTCAATGCCATACAACTCTCCTTCCGTGGCCTCCAACTGCTCTTAAACCCAAGTAAAACAAAATGCATGCTATTCAATCGATCACTGCCCGCACCTGCTCGCTGGTCCAGCATCTCTACTCTGGACGGCTCTGACTTAGAATACATGGACAACTACAAATACCTGGGTGTCTGGTTAGACTGTAAACTCTTCTTCCAGACTCGCATTAAGCATCTCCAATCCAAAATTAAATCTAGAATCGGCTTCCTATATCGCAACAAAGCATCCTTCACTCATGCTGCCAAACATACCCTCGTAAAACTGACCATCCTACCGATCCTCGACTTCGGTGATGTCATCTATAAAATAACCTCAAACACTCTTCTCAACAAACTGGATGCAGTCTATCACAGTGCCATCCGTTTTGTCACCAAAGCCCCATACACTACCCACCATTGCGACCTGTACGCTCTCATTGGTTGGCCCTCGATTCATACTCGTCGCCAAACCCACTGGCTACAGGTTATCTACAAGTCTCTGCTAGGTACAGCCCCGCCTTATCTCAGCACACTGGTCACCATACCCACTCGTAGCACGCGCTCCAGCAGGTATATCTCACTGGTCACCCCCAAGCCAATTCCTCCTTTGGTCATCTTTCCTTCCAGTTCTCTGCTGCCCATGACTGGAACGAATTGCAAAAATCTCTGAAGTTGGAGACTCACATCTCCCTCGCTAGCTTTAAGCACCAGCTGTCAGAGCAGTTCACAGATCACTGCACCTGTACATAGCCCATCTGTAAACAGCCCATCTATCTACCTACCTCATCCCCATACTGGTATTTATTTATTTATTTTTGCTCCTTTGCACCCCAGTATCTCAACCTGCACATTCATCTTCTGCCGATCTACCATTCCAGTGTTTAATTGCTATATTGTAATTACTTCGCCACCATGGCCTATTTATTTCCTTAACTTACCTCATTTGCACTCACTGTATATAGACTTTTTGTTTTCTTTTGTTCTACTGTATTATTGACTGTATGTTTTGTTTATTCCATGTGTAACTTTGTGTTGTTGTATGTGTTGAATTGCTATGCTTAATCTTGGCCAGGTCGCAGTTGTAAATGAGAACTTGTTCTCAACTAGCCTACCTGGTTAAATAAAGGTGTTCTCAACTGGCCTACCTGGTTAAATAAAGGTGTTCTCAACTGGCCTACCTGGTTAAATAAAGGTGTTCTCAACTGGCCTACCTGGTTAAATAAAGGTGTTCTCAACTGGCCTACCTGGTTAAATAAAGGTGTTCTCAACTGGCCTACCTGGTTAAATAAAGGTGTTCTCAACTGGCCTACCTGGTTAAATAAAGGTGAAATACACTTTTGTAACTTCCGCCGATGTGTTTTGCTTCTTGAGCGTCAATTATTTTGATAAATGGCATCGGGTATGAGCAAGTTGATACATAAATATAATAATAGATATATATATTAATATACAGTTGATGTCGGAAGTTTACATACACTTAGGTTGGAGTCGTTAAAACTCGTTTTTCAACCACTCCACAAATTTCTTGTTAACAAACTATAGTTTTGGCAAGTCGGTTAGGACATCTACTTTAAGCATGACAAAAGTAATTTTTCCAACAATTGTTTACAGACAGATTATTTAACTTATAATTCAACTGTTTCACAATTACAGTGGGTCAGAAGTTTACATACACTGTGCCTTTAAACAGCTTGGAAAATTCCAGAAAATGATGTCATGGCTTCAGAAGCTTCTGATAGACTAATTGACATCATTTGAGTCAATTGGAGGTGTACCTGTGGATGTATTTCAAGGCCTACTTTCAAACTCAGTGCCTCTTTGCTTGACATCATGGAAAAATCAAAAGAAATCAGCCAAAACCTCCACAAGTCTGGTTCTTCCTTGGAAGCAATTTCCAAATGCCTGAAGGTACCACGTTCATCTGTACAAACAATAGTACACAAGTATAAACACCATAGGACCACGCAGCCATCATACCGCTCAGGAAGGAGACGTGTTCTGTCTCCTAGAGATGAATGTACTTTGGTGCGAAAAGTGCAAATCAATCCCAGAACAACAGCAAAGGACCTTGTGAAGATGCTGGAGGACACCGGTACAAAAGTATCTATATCCACAGTAAAACAGTAAAACGAGTCCTATATCGACATAACCTGAAAGGCCGCTCAGCAAGGAAGAAGCCACTGCTCCAAACCGTCATAAAAAAGCCAGACTACGGTTTGCAACTGCACATGGGGACAAAGATCATTCTTTTTGGAGAAATGTCCTCTGGTCTGATGACACAAAAATATAACTGTTTGGCCATAATGACCATCGTTATGTTTGGAGGAAAAACGGAGAGGCTTGCAAGCCGAAGAACACCATCCCAACCGTGAAGCACAGTGGTAGCAGCATCATGTTGTGGGGGTGCTTTCCTGCAGGAGGGGCTGGTGCACTTCACAAAATAGATGGCATCATGAGGGCAGAAAATTATGTGGATATATTGAAGCAACATCTCAAGACATCAGTCTGGAAGTTGAAGCTTGGTCACGCATGGGTCTTCCCAATGGACAATGACCCCAAGGGTACTTCCAACGTTGTGGCAAAATGGCTTAAGAACAACAAAGTCGAGGTATTGGAGTGGCCATCACAAAGCCCTGACCTCAATCCTATAGAACATTTGTGGGCAGAACTGAAAAAGCGTGTGCGAGCAAGAAGGCCTACAAACCTAACTTGGTCACACCAGCTCTGTCAAGAGGAATGGGCCAAAATTCACCCAACTTATTGTGGGAAGCTTGTGGAAGGCTACCCGAAACGTTTGACCCAAGTTAAACAATTTAAAGGCAATGCTACCAAATACTAATTGAGTGTATGTAAACTTCTGACTCACTGGAAATGTGATGAAAGAAATAAAAGCTGAAATAAATAATTCTCTCTACTATTATATATACACATTATATATTTATATATATATATTTTTTTTTTTCATGAATTTGATGATATAAGCTTGAAGCCCATAAAAAACCATATGGTACAGGAACCAGGAACTTGCAAGGACTTTCATAGGGAATTACGAGTTGGAGAGGCGTTCAAGTTCATTTTTTCTAGTCGTGTGTGGTAAACACCACCTTCCCACTTGGTTATGAAGTCCCATTCAGTTTTTAATGGACTTCAAGCTTATATCATCACATTCCTGAAAACGTGGCAATTTAAGAAATATGTATAATTGTATTTGCAGATGAATTTACCTTTACCCAATGCCTTTAAGTAAGGTTTTTGATTACAAAAAAAAAATGCAATTGAAAATATTCATGAAAGGCATCAGGTAGAAGTACATTAATCCAAAAAATATGAATATAATTTTACACATCTTAAATGACCATATTTTCAGGTTGTTGATGATATAAGCTTGAAGCTCATTTAAAAACAGTACGGGACTTGAACCAGGAAGTTAGGCAGGACGTTCATAGCACATTGGTCAATGTTGACGCATAGCTACCTTCACCACAACATCCCATCTGCTGTACTACACTGGCAGATTCAGAAATATTTTTAAGAGTAATTTGGTTAACATCATGCTTTTGAAACACACACAGTTGCTCTTCACATCAGATGAAAACATTTTTAATGGTAAATTCAATTGGCTACAATCACACAATACATGATTATAACCACTGAAAATATTCTGTATACATTGTAGGCTAAACTATACATTTATTGCTCTGATAAATTTACTAGCTATCATAGTTAGTATCATTGTAAGGGCGTTCGTCTGTAGGAGGAAGAGAAGCGGACCAAAGCGCAGCGTGGTGGTTATTCATGTTTTAATAAATCGCTACACATGAACAAACTAACAAAAACAAGAAATGTGAAAACGCAAAACAGTCCTATCCTGTGACACCAAACACAGTGACAGGAACAATCACCCACAAACACACAGTGAAACCCAGGCTACCTAAGTATGATTCTCAATCAGAGACAACTAATGACACCTGCCTCTGATTGAGAACCATACTAGGCCGAAAACATAGAAATGCCCCAAAACATAGAAAAACAAACATAGACTGCCCACCCAACTCACGCCCTGACCATACTAAATAAATACAAAACAACAGAAATAGAGGTCAGAACGTGACAGTACCCCCCCCCCAAAGGTGCGGACTCCGGCCGCAAAACCTTGACCTATAGGGGAGGGTCTGGGTGGGCGTCTGTCCGCGGGGGCGGCTCTGGCGCGGGACGCGGACCCCACTTCACCATTGTCTTAGTCCGCCTTATTGTCCGCCTCCCTGGCTTACTCACCATGGCCACCCCTCTCAATGACCCCACTGGACAGAGGGGCTGCTCGGGACAGAGGGGCAGCTCGGGACAGAGGTGAAACAGCTGCTCGGGACAGAGGGACAACTGCCCGGGACAGAGGGGCAGCTGCTCGGGACAGAGGGGCGATAGCAGCTCGGGACAGAGGGGCGATAGCAGCTGCTCGGGACAGAGGGGCGATAGCAGCTGCTCGGGACAGAGGGGCGATAGCAGCTGCTCGGGACAGAGGGGCGATAGCAGCTGCTCGGGACAGAGGGGCGATAGCAGCTGCTCGGGACAGAGGGGCGATAGCAGCTGCTCGGGACAGAGGGGCGGCAGCTGCTCGGGACAGAGGGGCGGCTGCTCGGGACAGAGGGGCGGCTGCTCGGGACAGAGGGGCAGCTGCTCGGGACAGAGGGGCAGCTGCTCGGGACAGAGGGGCGGCAGCAGCTTGGGACAGATGGGCGACAGCTGCTCTGGACAGAGGGGCAGCTGCTCGGGCGGCCCCTGGCTGACTGACGGCACTGGCGGCCCCTGGCTTACTGGCGGCCCCTGGCTGACTGGCGGCACTGGCGGCCCCTGGCTGACTGGCGGCACTGGCGGCCCCTGGCTGACTGGCGGCGCTGGCGGCCCCTGGCTGACGGGCGGCGCTGGCGGCTCCTGGCAGACGGGCGGCGCTGGCGGCGCTGGGCAGACGGGCGGCTCAGCTGGCGCTGGGCAGACGGGAAGCTCAGCTGGCGCTGGGCAGACGGGAAGCTCAGCTGGCGCTGGGCAGACGGGAAGCTCAGCTGGCGCTGGGCAGACGGGAAGCTCAGCTGGCGCTGGGCAGACGGGAAGCTCAGCTGGCGCTGGGCAGACGGGAAGCTCAGCTGGCGCTGGGCAGACGGGAAGCTCAGCTGGCGCTGGGCAGACGGGAAGCTCCGGCAACGCTGGAGAAGAGGAAGGCCCTGGTAGCGCCGGAGAGGCGGGAGACTCCGGCAGCGGCGCCGGACAGGCGGGAGGCTCCGGCAGAGGCGCCGGACAGGCGGGAGGCTCCGGCAGAGGCGCCGGACAGGCGGGAGGCTCCGGCAGAGGCGCCGGACAGGCGGGAGGCTCCGGCAGAGGCGGGAGGCTCCGGCAGCGGCGCCGGACAGGCGGGAGGCTCCGGCAGCGGCGCCGGACAGGCGGGAGGCTCCGGCAGCGGCGCCGGACAGGCGAGAGGCTCCGGCAGCGGCGCCGGACAGGCGAGAGGCTCCGGCAGAGGCGCCGGACAGGTGGGAGGCTCCGGCAGCGCTGGAGAGGAGGAAGCCCCTGTAAGGATGGGCCGGAGAGACAGCCTGGTACGGGGGGCTGCCACCGGAGGGCTGGTGCGTGGAGGTGGTGACGGATAGACCGGGCCGTGAAGGCGTACTGGAGATCTTGAGAGCAGGGCTGGCACCAACTGCCCTGGCTGGATCTTCACCCTAGCCCGGCAGATGCGGGGAGCTGGGATGTAGCTCACCGGGCTAAGCACGCGTACTGGGGACACCGTGCGCACAACTGCATAACACGGTGCCTGACCAGCACCACGCCCGCCACAGTTAGCACTGCTAGGAGCACTGTAGTGCTGAGATGGCACAGGACGTGCAAGGCTAGGGAGATGCACAGGAGGCCTGGTGCGTGAGGCTGGCACAGTCTTCACCAGACCCCTCGCACGCACCTCAGGATGAGTATGGAGAGCTGACCCCGGTGCCATTAAATCCCTGACACGCTCCGTCGGGCGAATGTCGTGCCTCATGCACCAAACCAGCAAGTCCCTCATATCACTCTCCTCCAATTTCCCCATTAACTCCTTCACAGTCTCTGCTTCGCTCACCTCCAACACCAGCTCTGGTTCTGAGCTCCTCCTTGGCTCCTCACGATAAACGGGGGGAGTTGGCTCAGGTCTGACTCCTGACTCTGCCACACTCCCCCTGGGCCCCCCCCCAAGAAATTTTTGGGGGTGACTCTCGGGCTTCCGTCCGCGCCGCCGTGCTTGCTTCGCCAACCTCATTCTCCTGTAACCTTCCGCGCACTGTTCCATCGAATCCCAGGCGGGCTCCGGCACTCTCCCTGGGTCGACCGCCCACCTGTCTATCTCCTCCCAAGTTGTGTAGTCCAGATTCTGCTCCCATGTCCCAAAATCCTGATCTCGCTGTTGCCTCTGTTCCTTCTCCTGCTGCTGCTGTTGCTGTTGCCCGTTACCACGCCGCTTGGTCCTGATGAGGTGGGTGATTCTGTAAGGGCGTTCGTCTGTAGGAGGAAGAGAAGCGGACCAAAGCGCAGCGTGGTGGTTATTCATGTTTTAATAAATCGCTACACATGAACAAACTAACAAAAACAAGAAATGTGAAAACGCAAAACAGTCCTATCCTGTGACACCAAACACAGTGACAGGAACAATCACCCACAAACACACAGTGAAACCCAGGCTACCTAAGTATGATTCTCAATCAGAGACAACTAATGACACCTGCCTCTGATTGAGAACCATACTAGGCCGAAAACATAGAAATGCCCCAAAACATAGAAAAACAAACATAGACTGCCCACCCAACTCACGCCCTGACCATACTAAATAAATACAAAACAACAGAAATAGAGGTCAGAACGTGACAATCATAGAGTACAATGTTGTGGAATTCTTTACTTATGTGATCTTGAGATAGCAGCAACGACAACAACAAAAAGGTGAACATTGTCCAGCTAGGGTAAAATAGGGGAAGTGTTTTGAGTCATCGTTCTTTCAGTTTTCCTTTGTTACCAAAGTATCTTTGTATCTCAGGAAAGTGTTAATAAGCTGTTATTGCAGTAGCGGAAGATGTTTATCAATCAAATTGGAAACCTATCCAGTCCCAGGTTAGTTTTCCTCTTGGCTCAAATCAATCCTCTTGGCTGGACAGTTGCTTGCTGCTGCTGAGGCTCTTGGAGGCGGTGGCACATGAGGGTGAGGTAGAACCACCACTATACCCAACGAGCCCTTCAGTCTGGGGGAAGCCTGATTGGAGTTGGGGGGGGTGGTGGTGGTGCTCATAGGGATGCAGGTGTGTGTGTGCGTGTTTTATGGTCCTCATCTTCACTCTGATGCCCACTGTCTCCTCTGACATGGGCCTCCTCCTCTGCCTTGGCAGCCTGAGAGATGGACATAATAATGATCACTTTATTTGTAAAATCCAATTGAAATGGTATGCCCACTCCCAGATCAACCCCTTTCCCCCAGACCTAGACATAGTCTTGGGCTTGAGTTTAGACCACAATTTAGTCAGATCTGGATGGAACAAAAGCCTACATTGCAGAGGTCTCCCCTCAGTCACTGAGGTTACTATGACTACTATGCTGGTCTCTCAGTTACTGAGGTTACTATGACTACTATGTTGGTCTCTCAGTTACTGAGGTTACTATGACTACTATGTTGGTCTCTCAGTTACTGAGGTTTCTATGACTACTATGTTGGTCTCTCAGTTACTGAGGTTTCTATGACTACTATGTTGGTCTCTCAGTTACTGAGGTTACTATGACTACAATGCTGGTCTCTCAGTTACTGAGGTTACTATGACTACTATGTTGGTCTCTCAGTTACTGAGGTTACTATGTGGCATGGCAGTGATGGCACTGTTGTGGAAGATTCCTACCTCTGGTTCAAAGATTTCACACTTCACCTCGATGGGGAGTTTGGTCTGAAACGTGCCATCATCCAGAGTGGTGTGAGAGCCTGTGCAGAAGGTCTTGTGCTAGGCGACAGAAAACGGAATTGGATTGCTCAAATAGAGAAACACGATATGATGCTAGTGATCTCACTGAGACTAATGTGGTTCTACAGTAGTCTGCTTTCCTCTGCTGAATAGCTGTCAGCTTGCCACATACAAATCATGATTTTTGTTCCCTTTTCCCTATTTCAAAACATGTGATAGACAGTGTGTAGATGTAGCGTGGTACTGTACTCACTGCAAATTCACAGTCCATCATTTTACACTGGGTCAAATCGACATCAGGAGTGTCCTTAGCACAGACCGTCTCTCTGATGGTGAACTCTACAAAATAGACCGTACCCACCACCCACTGTGAAGACGAAGCAGTATACTTTGAACTTGAAATCTACTGAAGAAAAATATAAACGCAACAGATAAAGTGTTGGTCCCATATTTCATGAGCTGAAATAAAACATCCCAGAAATATTCCATAAGTACAAAAAGCTTATTTAGCTAAAATTTTGTACACAAATTTGTTTTTGTTTTCAGATTTATCCTTTGCCAAGATAATCCATCTACCTGACAGGTGTGGCATATCAAGAAGCTGATTAAGCTGCATGATCATTACACAGGTGCACCTTGTGCTGGGGACAATAAAACGCCACTCTATTCTGTGCAATTTTATCACACAACACAATGCCACAGATGTCTCAAATTGGCATACTGGCTGCAGGAATGTCCACCAGGACTGTTGCCAGAGAATGTAATGCTCATTTCTCTACGATAAGCCGTCTCCAATGTCGTTTTAGAGAATTTGGCAGTATGTTCAACCGGCCTCACAACCGCAGACCACGTGTAACCACGCCAGCCAAGGACCTCCACATCCGGCTTCTTCACCTGTAGGATCGTCTGAGACCAGCCACCCAGGCAGCTGACTGAACTGTTGGTTTGCACAACCAAATAATTTTTGCACAAACTGCCAGAAACCGTCTCAGGGAAGCTCATCTGCATGCTCATCGTCCTCACTAGGGTCTTGACCTGACTGCAGTTTGGTGTCGTAACCGACTTCAGGCATGCTGGAGAAGTGTGCTCTTCCCGGATGAATCCCGGTTTCAACTGTACCGGGCAGATGGCAGACAACGTGTATGGCGTCGTGTGGGTGAGCGGTTAACTAATGTCAACATTGTGAAAAGAGATCCCTATGGTGGTGGTGGGGTTATGGTATGGGCAGGCATAAGCTATGGACAACGAGCGCAGTTGCATTTTATCGATGGCAGTTTGATTGCCATCGAGGTCCATTGTCGTGCCATTCATCCGTCACCATCACCTCATGTTTCAGCATGATAATGCACGGCCCCATGTCACAAGGATCTGTACACAAATCCTGGAAGTTAAATGTCCCAGTTCTTCCCTGGCCTGCAAAGTCACCATACATGTCACCCATTGAGCATGTTTGGGATGCTCCGGATCGACGTGTGTTCCAATTCCCGCCAATATCCAGCAACTTCGCACAGCCTGTCATGTATTGTCATGTTGTGTCTTGTTCCTGTCCTTTCTCTTCACTCCGTCTCCCTCTGCTGGTCGTATTAGGTTACCTTCTCTCCCTCTCCTTCCCCCAGCTGCTCCTCATCTTCTCTAACTACCTCGTTCACCCCTTTTCCCACCTGTTCCCTTTTTCCCTCTGATTAGGTCTCTATATCTCTCTCTGTTCCTGTTTCTGTCTTTGTCAGATTCTCGTTTGTGTTTCTCATGCCAGAACCAGACTATCGTCGTGTTTGCTTTACCTTGTCCTGTCCTGTCGGAATCTGCCTGTCCATCTGAGCCTACGTGTGTTTCGTTATTAAAGAAACTCTGTTTATGTTAAACCGCTTTTGGGTCCTCACTCACCGCTTAACAGAAGAATCTGACCAAGAATGGACCCAGCGACTTCGGATCCTCTCCACTCTGCCCTCGAGATCCATGGAGCGATGCTAGGCAGACACGAGCAGGAATTGTCTGCTGCTCGACATGCCGTTGAGACCCTGGCCGCCCAAGTCTCCAACCTCACAGAACAGGTTCACCATCTCCGCCTCGATCCACCGGCCACTTCCAGGGCTTTCGAATTTCCGGAGCCCAGAATCAATAACCCGCCGTGTTACTCTGGGGAGCCCACTGAATGCCGCTCGTTCCTCACCCAGTGTGATATTGTGTTTTCTCTCCAGCCCAACACTTACTCCAGGAGCACTGCTCGTATCGCCTACGTCATATCTCTCCTTACTGGACGGGCTCGTGAGTGGGGCACGGCAATCTGGGAGGCAAGGGCTGAGTGTACTAACCAGTATCAGGACTTTAAGGAGGAGATGATACGGGTTTTTGATCGATCTGTTTTTGGGGAGGAGGCTTCCAGGGTCCTGTCTTCCCTATGTCAAGGTAATCGATCCATAACAGACTACTCTATTGAGTTTCGCACTCTTGCTGCCTCCAGTGACTGGAACGAGCCGGCTTTGCTCGCTCGTTTTCTGGAGGGTCTCCGCGCAGAGGTAAAGGATGAGATTCTCTCCCGGGAGGTTCCTTCCAGCGTGGATTCCTTGATTGAACTCGCTATTCGCATAGAGCGACGGGTTGATCTTCGTCACCGAGCTCGTGGAAAGGAGCTTGCGTTCTCCGTTGCCCCCCTCTCCGCATCACTACCATCTTCCTCTGCCGGCTCGGGTGCTGAGCCTATGCAGCTGGGAGGTATCCGCATCTCGACTAAGGAGAGGGAACGGAGAATCACCAACCGCCTCTGTCTCTATTGCGGTTCCGCTGGTCATTTTGTCACTTCATGTCCAGGAAAGCCAGAGCTCATCAGTAAGCGGAGGGCTACTGGTGAGCGCTACTACTCCTGTCTCTCCTTCAAGATCCTGCACTACCTTGTCGGTCCATCTACGCTGGACCGGTTCGTCAGCTTCCTGCAGTGCCTTAATAGACTCTGGGGCGGAGGGCTGTTTTATGGACGAGACCTGGGCTCGGGAACATGACATTCCTCTCAGACAGTTAAGGGAGCCCACGGCCTTGTTCGCTTTGGATGGTAGTCCTCTCCCCAGGATTCAGCGTGAGACGCTACCTTTAACCCTCACTGTCTCTGGTAATCATAGCGAAACCATTTCTTTTTTAATTTTTCGTTCACCTTTTACACCTGTTGTTTTGGGCCATCCCTGGCTAGTTTGTCATAATCCTTCTATTAATTGGTCTAGTAATTCTATCCTCTCCTGGAACGTCTCTTGTCATGTGAAATGTTTAATGTCTGCTATCCCTCCTGTTTCCTCTGTCTCTTCTTCACAGGAGGAGCCTGGTGATTTGACAGGGGTGCCGGAGGAATATCACGATCTGCGCACGGTGTTCAGTCGGTCCAGGGCCACCTCTCTTCCTCCACACCGGTCGTATGATTGTAGTATTGATCTCCTTCCGGGAACCACTCCCCCCCGGGGTAGACTATACTCTCTGTCGGCTCCCGAACGTAAGGCTCTCGAAGATTATTTGTCTGTAGCTCTTGACGCCGGTACCATAGTCCCCTCCTCCTCTCCCGCCGGAGCGGGGGGTTTTTTTGTCAAGAAGAAGGACGGGTCTCTGCGCCCCTGCATAGATTATCGAGGGCTGAATGACATAACAGTGAAGAATCGTTATCCGCTTCCTCTTATGTCTTCAGCCTTCGAGATCCTGCAGGGAGCCAGGTTTTTCACTAAGTTGGACCTTCGTAACGCTTACCATCTCGTGCGCATCAGGGAGGGGGACGAGTGGAAGACGGCGTTTAACACTCCGTTAGGGCACTTTGAATACCGGGTTCTTCCTTTCGGCCTCGCTAACGCTCCAGCTGTCTTTCAGGCATTAGTCAATGATGTCCTGAGAGACATGCTGAACATCTTTGTCTTCGTTTACCTTGACGATATCCTGATTTTTTCACCGTCACTCCAGATTCATGTTCAGCACGTTCGACGTGTCCTCCAGCGCCTTTTAGAGAATTGTCTTTTTGTGAAGGCTGAGAAGTGCACTTTTCATGCCTCCTCCGTCACATTTCTCGGTTCTGTTATTTCCGCTGAAGGCATTAAGATGGATCCCGCTAAGGTCCAAGCTGTCATTGATTGGCCCGTCCCTAAGTCACGCGTCGAGTTGCAGCGCTTTCTCGGCTTCGCGAATTTCTATCGTCGTTTCATCCGTAATTTCGGTCAGGTGGCAGCTCCTCTCACAGCCCTTACTTCTGTCAAGACGTGCTTTAAGTGGTCCGTTTCCGCCCAGGGAGCTTTTGATCTCCTCAAGAATCGTTTTACATCCGCACCTATCCTTGTTACACCTGACGTCTCTAGACAGTTCGTTGTCGAGGTTGACGCGTCAGAGGTGGGCGTGGGAGCCATTCTTTCTCAGCGCTCCCCCTCTGACGACAAGGTCCACCCTTGCGCGTATTTTTCTCATCGCCTGTCGCCGTCGGAACGTAACTATGATGTGGGAAACCGCGAGCTGCTCGCCATCCGCTTAGCCCTAGGCGAATGGCGACAGTGGTTGGAGGGGGCGACCGTTCCTTTTGTCGTTTGGACTGACCATAGGAACCTTGAGTACATCCGTTCTGCCAAACGACTTAATGCGCGTCAGGCTCGTTGGGCGCTGTTTTTAGCTCGTTTCGAGTTCGTGATTTCTTATCGTCCGGGCTCTAAGAACACCAAGCCTGATGCTTTATCTCTTCTCTTCAGTTCTTCAGTAGCCTCCACTGACCCCGAGGGGATTCTCCCTGAGGGGCGTGTTGTCGGGTTGACTGTCTGGGGAATTGAGAGGCAGGTAAAGCAAGCACTCACTCACACTCCGTCGCCGCGCGCTTGTCCTAGGAACCTTCTTTTCGTTCCCGTTCCTACTCGTCTGGCCGTTCTTCAGTGGGCTCACTCTGCCAAGTTAGCCGGCCACCCTGGCGTTCGGGGTACGCTTGCTTCCATTCGCCAGCGTTTTTGGTGGCCCACCCGGGAGCATGACATGCGTCGTTTCGTGGCTGCTTGTTCGGTCTGCGCGCAGACTAAGTCCGGTAACTCCCCTCCTGCCGGCCGTCTCAGGCCGCTTCCCATTCCCTCTCGACCGTGGTCTCACATCGCCTTAGATTTTATCACCGGACTGCCTTCGTCAGCGGGGAAGACTGTTATTCTTACGGTTGTCGATAGGTTCTCTAAGGCGGCTCATTTTATTCCCCTTGCTAAGCTTCCTTCTGCTAAAGAGACGGCACAAATCATCATCGAGAATGTTTTCAGAATTCATGGCCTTCCGTCAGACGTCGTTTCGGACAGGGGTCCGCAATTCACGTCTCAATTTTGGAGGGAGTTTTGCCATTTGATTGGGGCTTCCGTCAGTCTCTCTTCCGGCTTTCACCCCCAGTCTAACGGTCAAGCAGAACGGGCCAATCAGACTATTGGTCGCATCTTACGCAGTCTTTCTTTTCGTAACCCTGCGTCTTGGTCAGAACAGCTCCCCTGGGCAGAATACGCCCACAACTCGCTTCCTTCGTCTGCGACCGGGCTATCTCCTTTTCAGAGTAGCCTCGGGTACCAGCCTCCGCTGTTCTCGTCTCAGTTCGCCGAGTCCAGCGTCCCCTCCGCTCAGGCTTTTGTCCAACGTTGCGAGCGCACCTGGAAGAGGGTCAGGTCTGCACTTTTCCGTTATAGGGCGCAGACTGTGAGAGCTGCTAATAAGCGTAGAACTAAGAGTCCTAGATATTGTCGCGGTCAGAGAGTTTGGCTCTCCACTCAGAACCTTCCCCTTAAGACAGCTTCTCGCAAGTTGACCCCGCGATTCATTGGTCCGTTCCGTATTTCTCAGATCATTAATCCTGTCGCAGTACGACTTCTTCTTCCGCGATATCTTCGTCGCGTCCACCCGGTCTTCCATGTCTCCTGTGTTAAGCCCGTTCTTCGCGCCCCCGCTCGTCTTCCCCCCCCCCCCCCCATCCTTGTCGAGGGCGCACCTATCTACAGGGTCCGTAAGATTTTGGACATGCGTCCTCGGGGCCGTGGTCATCAGTACCTAGTGGATTGGGAGGGGTACGGTCCTGAGGAGAGGAGTTGGGTTCCCTCTCGGGACGTGCTGGACCGTTCGCTGATCGATGATTTCCTCCGTTGCCGCCAGGTTTCCTCCTCGAGTGCGCCAGGGGGCGCTCGGTGAGTGGGGGGGTACTGTCATGTATTGTCATGTTGTGTCTTGTTCCTGTCCTTTCTCTTCACTCCGTCTCCCTCTGCTGGTCGTATTAGGTTACCTTCTCTCCCTCTCCTTCCCCCAGCTGCTCCTCATCTTCTCTAACTACCTCGTTCACCCCTTTTCCCACCTGTTCCCTTTTTCCCTCTGATTAGGTCTCTATATCTCTCTCTGTTCCTGTTTCTGTCTTTGTCAGATTCTCGTTTGTGTTTCTCATGCCAGAACCAGACTATCGTCGTGTTTGCTTTACCTTGTCCTGTCCTGTCGGAATCTGCCTGTCCATCTGAGCCTACGTGTGTTTCGTTATTAAAGAAACTCTGTTTATGTTAAACCGCTTTTGGGTCCTCACTCACCGCTTAACACAGCCATTGAAGAGGAGTGGAACAACATTCCACAGGTCACAATCAACAGCCTGATCAACTCCATGCGAAGGAGATGTGTCACGCTGCATGAGGTAAATGATGGTCACACCAGATACTGGCTTGTTTTGATCCAAGCCCCTACCTTTTTTCTAAGGTTTCTGTGACCAACAGATTCCCAGTCATGTGAAATCCATAAATTAGGGCCGAATGCATTGATTTTAATTGACTGATTTCCTTTACATGAACTGTAACTCAGTAAAATCTTTGAAATTGTTTCATGTTGCGTTTTATATTTTTGTTCAGTGTAGTTTTAGACAACATCAAGTTTTTAATTGTGAACGACACATCTATTCCCTTCAAATGACTCTTCTGATTTTTGTTTCTCCGTCTCATGATGGTGGATTACATTCTACTCCTCTCCAATAGCAAAACATTTCATATCTGACATACAGTTGAAGTCGGAAGTTTACATACACTTAAGTTGGAGTCATTAAAACTCGTTTTTCAACCACTCCACAAATTTCTTGTTAACAAACTATAGTTTTGACAAGTGGGTTAGGACATCTACTTGACATAAGTAATTTTTCAACTCACTGTATCACAATTCCAGTGGGTCAGAAATTTGACTGTGCCTTTAAACAGCTTGGAAAATTTCAGAAAATGATGTCATGGCTTTAGAAGCTTCTGATAGGCTAATTGACATCAATCATTTGAGTCAAATGGAGGTGTACCTGTGGATGTATTTCAAGGCCTACCTTCAAACTCAGTGCCTCTTTGCTTGACATCATGGGAAAATCAAAATAAATCAGCCAAGACCTTTTGTAGACCTCCACAAGTCTGGTTCATCCTTGGGAGCAATTTCCAAACGCCTGAAGATACCACATTAATCTGTACAAACAATAGTACGCAAGTACAAACACCATGGGACCACGCAGCCGTCACACTGCTCAGGAAGGAGATGTGTTCTCTCTCCTAGAGATGAATGTACTTTGGTGCGAAAAGTGCAAATCAATCCCAGAACAGCAAAGGACCTTGTGAAGATGCTGGAAAAACAGGTACAAAAGTATCGATATCCACAGTAAAATGAGTCCTATATCGACATAACCTGAACGGCCGCTCAGCAAGGAAGAAGCCACTGCTCCAAACCACCATAAAAAAGCCAGACTACGGTTTGCAACTGCACATGGGGACAAAGATTGTACTTTTTGAGAAATTACCATAATGACCATTGTTATGTTTGGAGGAAAAAGGGGGAGGCTTGCAAGCTGAAGAACACCATCCCAACCGTGAAGCTCGGGGGTGGCAGCATCATGTTGTGGGGGTGCTTTTGATTCAGGAGGGACTTCACAAAATAGATGGAATCATGAGGACGGAAAATTATGTGGATGTATTGAAGCAACATCTGAAGTGATCAGTCAGGAAGTTAAAGCTTGGTCGCAAATGGGTCTTACAAATGGACAATGACCCCAAGCATACTCCCAAAGTTGTGGCAAAATGGCTTAAGGATAATAAAGTCGAGGTATTGGAGTGGCCATCACAAAGCCCTGACCTCAATCCTATCGAAAATATGCGGGCAGAACTGAAAAAGCGTGTGCGAGCAAGGAGGCCTACAAACCTGACTCAGTTACACCAGCTCTGTCAGGAGGAATGGGCCAAAATTCACCCAACTTATTGTGGGAAGCTTGTGGAAGGCTACCCGAAAAGTTTGACCCAAGTTAAACAATTTAAAGGCAATGCTACCAAATACAAATTGAGTGTATGTAAACTTCTGAACCATTGGGAATGTGATGAAAGAAATACAAGCTGAAATTAATATTTCTCTCTACTATTATTCTGACATTTCACATTCTTAAAATAATGTGGTGATCCTAACTGACCTAAGACAGATAATTTTTACCAGGACTATCAGGAATTGTGAAAAACTGAGTTTAAATGTATTTGGCTAAGGTGTATGTACACTTCCGACTTCAGCTGTAGGTCTACAACAGGACGGTCTCACAGACCTGCATTCTAGCTCCTGTTACGTTGAGGAGGGTGAAGTAGTTTGGCAGGCGATTCATTCTATTGTATTTCTGGCGGATCAGATTGGTCGTCTCCGCTAGGATGGGGTCATCCAGCTGCACTACTGTTGGACAGTCTGGGCACGTGTTGACGATGACCGTGGCAGGCACTGAACACAAGGTCAAAGGTTAGGGGTTACAGTTCACTACAGGTCATCGCTACACGTTGGTGAAACCAAAGGTTCAATGCACCAGTAAGTCATTGAACTGAAAGGTTTTTGTGGTTACAGTAGCTACTGTATATTGTTCCTGACCTCATGACCTGACCAGTGAGCCCTACTGAGTCTATATAAACAGACTCTACCTTGTTGGATGGCACATTTATAGCTGCGCAGTTCCACACTCTTCCCAACAGAGATAGACGCCACACAATGCCCATACACCTGTGGAGTGGTAAGAGTTGTTTAATTCACAGATCCCACTCTCCACTAGGCTGGTGCCAGATGGTGCCTACTCCATTGTCAAGTTTAGCATGACAACTCCATGACTGGCATTGTCTAACTCCCCACTCCCTATAAGCCTAACTACCCACTCCCTATAAGCCTAACTCCCCACTCCCTATAAGCCTAACTCCCCACTCCCTATAAGCCTAACTCCCCACTCCCTATAAGCCTAACTCCCCAATCCCTATAAGCCTAACTCCCCACTCCCTATAAGCCTAACTCCCCACTCCTTATAAGCCTAACTCCCCACTCCCTATCAGCCTAACTCCCCACTCCCTATAAACCTAACTCCCCACTCCTTATAAGCCTAACTCCCCACTCCCTATCAGCCTAACTCCCCACTCCCTATCAGCCTAACTCCCCACTCCCTATAAGCCTAACTCCCCATTCCCTGTAAGCCTAACTCCCCACTCCCTATAAGCCTAACTCCCCACTCCCTATAAGCCTAACTCCCCACTCCCTATAAGCCTAACTCCCCACTCCTTATAAGCCTAACTCCCCACTCCCTATCAGCCTAACTCCCCACTCCCTATAAACCTGACTCCCCACTCCTTATAAGCCTAACTCCCCACTCCCTATGAGCCTAACTCCCCACTCCCTATCAGCCTAACTCCCCACTCCCTATAAACCTAACTCCCCACTCCCTATAAGCCTAACTCCCCATTCACTGTAAGCCTAACTCCCCACTCCCTATAAGCCTAACTCCCCACTCCCTATAAGTCTAACTCCCCACTCCCTATAAGCCTAACTCCCCACTCCCTATAAACCTAACTCCCCACTCCTTATAAGCCTAACTCCCCACTCCCTATAAGCCTAACTCCCCATTCCCTATAAGCCTAACTCCCCACTCCCTATAAGCCTAACTCCCCACTCCCTATAAGCCTAACTCCCCACTCCCTATAAACCCATACATCCATATATGGTAGACTGCTTACTGGTACGTTAGCTACATCCTTTACTTCACATTTCTTCCACGGCTTCTTGCTGATCACATGACACTTTGTCTCCAGCACGTCTATGGTCAGGTTGAACAGCACGCCTGCTCCTTCTTGGGGAGAGAGGTGGAAAGTGGAAAGCTCACCAATGCGTGCAATAGCAATTTAACAGCTCAAATACTCTCATTACTGACCAATTTACATGTATGTACTTTAGGGGGTATAGATAATTTCGCAAACACAACTCTAGAACTTACCTCTCTTGGACACTAGAGGGCAGTATCAATTACTAATAGAGAACCATACAAGCTGTTGTGATTTGTAAAAACAGAAATTATACAACTGTACACAGCACCTTTACTCACCTTTTATCTTTTCTGTAAAATGTGTGCTCAAAAGACAGGAAAATAAAACCTCTTGCATTGTTTCATTAACTATAAAAACCCTTTTTTTAGACAGGAACAGTAGTGCAGTTCAATACAGTAGCTAGTTGACTAGCCTCACCCCTGTCTACTGGCTGACATCATAGACTCTGTTGAGGCTGAGGATGAATCCTTCGGTGAGGTCAGAATTGATCTGGTCCAGGCCTTCCTCTGGACCTCTGGGCCCTGGCACCCCATCACGGGGGTCACCGGGGAGGGGCTACCCCCATGCCAACACACACACACACACACAGGGCCACCAGCCACACACAGACTCACATCCTTACTGTACACAGCACCCCGTGTTAGCCTGGTCGCTAATGCTAATGAGGAAACGAGGCTAAAGAAGCTTGGGCTGCGTCCCGGGGGGCGTACTATACGCAGACTGAGAGGGGTAGGAGGAGAGGTAGTCCAAGGCCCCTACTGGGACTCAGCTAGTCAACTTTGCCCTCTTCCCCAGAGCACATGCAAATACAGCTTTATCTGCAGTTGACCAATTACTTTTCGTACATTTAAACATTGAGTGAGGGGTTTGGGCCCGGTGTGGAAATAGACAAATATTTGCCCTCACTCAATGGGGGGGGGCAGTAGCCTCGAGCTGCCTGTTGGGAAATCTGCAGGAATACTACCTACCGCCATTGTGACCTTAAGCAAAGAAACCTATGTACTCAACAGCCCCATGCTCTGCCACAGTCCCATGCTCTGCCACTGCCCATGCTCTGCCACAGTCCCATGCTCTGCCACTGCCCATGCTCTGCCACAGTCCCATGCTCTGCCACAGTCCCATGCTCTGCCAGTCTTTTAACGAAACATATAGCCTGGGTGCCAGTCCTTTTAATGAAACATGTAGCCTGGGTGCCAGTCTTTTAATGAAACATATAGCCTGGGTGCCAGTCCTTTTAATGAAACATGTAGCCTGGGTGCCAGTCTTTTAATGAAACATGTAGCCTGGGTGCCAGTCTTTTAATGAAACATGTAGCCTGGGTGCCAGTCTTTTTCTGTTTAAGTAGTGAACTTGTCATTGACAAACAATGCCATGCAGTGATTTATCTTTTGTTTACTGGCTGTTAAATGCAGAAAAGGCTTAATGGCAGAGGGATGTTCCCTGAACAGCACAGTGTAATTGCTCTGCTCTGGTGCAGTTTCAGCAAGGCTGTCTGAATAACGAAGCTGCATCCTGTCCATATCAAAGGTTTATGAAGTGGATTAGGCATGTCCATCACATGTACTATCTTCATCACTCCTATGCTCATCTTCATACAAAACCACTCAAATCAAATCAAATCAAATCAAATCAAATCAAATGTTATTTGTCACATACACATGGTTAGCAGATGTTAATGCGAGTGTAGCGAAATGTATGTGCTTCTAGTTCCGACAATGCAGTAATAACAAGTAATCTAACTAACAATTCCAAAACTACTGTCTTGTACACAGTGTAAGGGGATAAAGAATATGTACATAAGGATATATGAATGAGTGATGGTACAGAGCAGCATAGGCAAGATACAGTAGATGGTATCGAGTACAGTATGTACAAATGAGATGAGTATGTAAACAAAGTGGCATAGTTTAAAGTGGCTAGTGATACATGTATTACATAAGGATACAGTCGATGATATAGCCCACCTCTACGTCACTGTCTCAAACCCACCTCTACGTCACTGTCTCAAACCCACCCCAACATCACTGTCTCAAACCCACCTCAACAATGCTGTCTCAAACCCACCTCAACAACACTGTCTCAAACCCACCTCAACAACGCTGTCTCAAACCCACCTCAACAACGCTGTCTCAAACCCACCTCAACATCACTGTCTCAAACCCACCTCAACAACACTGTCTCAAACCCACCCAAACAACGCTGTCTCAAACCCACCTCAACATCACTGTCTCAAACCTACCTCAACAACACTGTCTCAAACCCACCTCAACAGCACTGTCTCAAACCCACCACAACATCACTGTCTCAAACCAACCTCAACAACACTGTCTCAAACCCTCCTCAACATCACTGTCTCAAACCCACCTCAACAACACTGTCTCAAACCCACCACAACATTACTGTCTCAAACCCACCTCAACAACACTGTCTCAAACCCACCTCAACAACACTGTCTCAAACCCACCTCAACATCACTGTCTCAAACCCACCTCAACAACACTGTCTCAAACCCACCTCAACAACGCTGTCTCAAACCCACCTCAACAACACTGTCTCAAACCCACCTCAACAACACAGTCTCAAACCCACCTCAACAACACTGTCTCAAACCCACCTCAACAACGCTGTCTCAAACCCACCTCAACAACACTGCCTCAAACCCACCTCAACAACATTGTCTCAAACCCACCTCAACAACGCTGTCTCAAACCCACCTCAACAACACTGTCTCAAACCCACCTCAACAACACTGTCTCAAACCCACCTCAACAACACTGTCTCAAACCCACCTCAACAACACTGTCTCAAACCCACCTCAACAACACTGTCTCAAACCCACCTCAACATCACTGTCTCAAACCCACCTCAACAACACTGTCTCAAACCCACCCAAACAACGCTGTCTCAAACCCACCTCAACATCACTGTCTCAAACCCACCTCAACAACACTGTCTCAAACCCACCCAAACAACGCTGTCTCAAACCTACCTCAACAACACTGTCTCAAACCCACCTCAACAGCACTGTCTCAAACCCACCACAACATCACTGTCTCAAACCAACCTCAACAACACTGTCTCAAACCCTCCTCAACATCACTGTCTCAAACCCACCTCAACAACACTGTCTCAAACCCACCACAACATTACTGTCTCAAACCCACCTCAACAACACTGTCTCAAACCCACCTCAACAACACTGTCTCAAACCCACCTCAACATCACTGTCTCAAACCCACCTCAACAACACTGTCTCAAACCCACCTCAACAACGCTGTCTCAAACCCACCTCAACAACACTGTCTCAAACCCACCTCAACAACACTGTCTCAAACCCACCACAACATTACTGTCTCAAACCCACCTCAACAACACTGTCTCAAACCCACCTCAACAACACTGTCTCAAACCCACCTCAACAACACTGTCTCAAACCCACCTCAACAACACTGTCTCAAACCCACCTCAACATCACTGTCTCAAACCCACCTCAACAACACTGTCTCAAACCCACCCAAACAACGCTGTCTCAAACCCACCTCAACATCACTGTCTCAAACCCACCTCAACAACACTGTCTCAAACCCACCCAAACAACGCTGTCTCAAACCTACCTCAACAACACTGTCTCAAACCCACCTCAACAGCACTGTCTCAAACCCACCACAACATCACTGTCTCAAACCAACCTCAACAACACTGTCTCAAACCCTCCTCAACATCACTGTCTCAAACCCACCTCAACAACACTGTCTCAAACCCACCACAACATTACTGTCTCAAACCCACCTCAACAACACTGTCTCAAACCCACCTCAACAACACTGTCTCAAACCCACCTCAACATCGCTGTCTCAAACCCACCTCAACAACACTGTCTCAAACCCACCTCAACAACGCTGTCTCAAACCCACCTCAACAACACTGTCTCAAACCCACCTCAACAACGCTGTCTCAAACCCACCTCAACAACACTGTCTCAAACCCACCTCAACAACACTGTCTCAAACCCACCTCAACAACGCTGTCTCAAACCCACCTCAACAACACTGCCTCAAACCCACCTCAACAACATTGTCTCAAACCCACCTCAACAACGCTGTCTCAAACCCACCTCAACAATGCTGTCTCAAACCCACCTCAACAACGCTGTCTCAAACCCACCTCAACAACACTGTCTCAAACCCACCTCAACAACACTGCCTCAAACCCACCTCAACAACATTGTCTCAAACCCACCTCAACAACGCTGTCTCAAACCCACCTCAACAACACTGTCTCAAACCCACCTCAACAACACTGTCTCAAACCCACCTCAACATCACTGTCTCAAACCCACCTCAACAACACTGTCTCAAACCCACCTCAACAACACTGTCTCAAACCCACCTCAACATCACTGTCTCAAACCCACCTCAACAACACTGTCTCAAACCCACCTCAACAACACTGTCTCAAACCCACCTGAACAACACTGTCTCAAACCCACCTCAACATCACTGTCTCAAACCCACCTCAACATCACTGTCTCAAACCCACCTCAACATCACTGTCTCAAACCCACCTCAACAACACTGTCTCAAACCCACCTCAACATCACTGTCTCAAACCCACCTCAACAACACTGTCTCAAACCCACCTCAACATCACTGTCTCAAACCCACCTCAACATCACTGTCTCAAACCCACCTCAACAACACTGTCTCAAACCCACCTCAACAACACTGTCTCAAACCCACCTGAACAACACTGTCTCAAACCCACCTCAACATCACTGTCTCAAACCCACCTCAACATCACTGTCTCAAACCCACCTCAACATCACTGTCTCAAACCCACCTCAACAACACTGTCTCAAACCCACCTCAACATCACTGTCTCAAACCCACCTCAACAACACTGTCTCAAACCCACCTCAACATCACTGTCTCAAACCCACCTCAACATCACTGTCTCAAACCCACCTCAACAACACTGTCTCAAACCCACCTCAACAACACTGTCTCAAACCCACCTCAACATCACTGTCTCAAACCCACCTCAACAACACTGTCTCAAACCCACCTCAGCAACACTGTCTCAAACCCACCTGAACAACACTGTCTCAAACCCACCTCAACATCACTGTCTCAAACCCACCTCAACATCACTGTCTCAAACCCACCTCAACATCACTGTCTCAAACCCACCTCAACATCACTGTCTCAAACCCACCTCAACAACACTGTCTCAAACCCACCTCAACAACACTGTCTCAAACCCACCTCAACAACACTGTCTCAAACCCACCTCAACAACGCTGTCTCAAACCCACCTCAACAACACTGCCTCAAACCCACCTCAACAACATTGTCTCAAACCCACCTCAACAACGCTGTCTCAAACCCACCTCAACAACACTGTCTCAAACCCACCTCAACAACACTGTCTCAAACCCACCTCAACAACACTGTCTCAAACCCACCTCAACAACACTGTCTCAAACCCACCTCAACAACACTGTCTCAAACCCACCTCAACATCACTGTCTCAAACCCACCTCAACAACACTGTCTCAAACCCACCCAAACAACGCTGTCTCAAACCCACCTCAACATCACTGTCTCAAACCCACCTCAACAACACTGTCTCAAACCCACCCAAACAACGCTGTCTCAAACCTACCTCAACAACACTGTCTCAAACCCACCTCAACAGCACTGTCTCAAACCCACCACAACATCACTGTCTCAAACCAACCTCAACAACACTGTCTCAAACCCTCCTCAACATCACTGTCTCAAACCCACCTCAACAACACTGTCTCAAACCCACCACAACATTACTGTCTCAAACCCACCTCAACAACACTGTCTCAAACCCACCTCAACAACACTGTCTCAAACCCACCTCAACATCACTGTCTCAAACCCACCTCAACAACACTGTCTCAAACCCACCTCAACAACGCTGTCTCAAACCCACCTCAACAACACTGTCTCAAACCCACCTCAACAACACTGTCTCAAACCCACCACAACATTACTGTCTCAAACCCACCTCAACAACACTGTCTCAAACCCACCTCAACAACACTGTCTCAAACCCACCTCAACAACACTGTCTCAAACCCACCTCAACAACACTGTCTCAAACCCACCTCAACATCACTGTCTCAAACCCACCTCAACAACACTGTCTCAAACCCACCCAAACAACGCTGTCTCAAACCCACCTCAACATCACTGTCTCAAACCCACCTCAACAACACTGTCTCAAACCCACCCAAACAACGCTGTCTCAAACCTACCTCAACAACACTGTCTCAAACCCACCTCAACAGCACTGTCTCAAACCCACCACAACATCACTGTCTCAAACCAACCTCAACAACACTGTCTCAAACCCTCCTCAACATCACTGTCTCAAACCCACCTCAACAACACTGTCTCAAACCCACCACAACATTACTGTCTCAAACCCACCTCAACAACACTGTCTCAAACCCACCTCAACAACACTGTCTCAAACCCACCTCAACATCGCTGTCTCAAACCCACCTCAACAACACTGTCTCAAACCCACCTCAACAACGCTGTCTCAAACCCACCTCAACAACACTGTCTCAAACCCACCTCAACAACGCTGTCTCAAACCCACCTCAACAACACTGTCTCAAACCCACCTCAACAACACTGTCTCAAACCCACCTCAACAACGCTGTCTCAAACCCACCTCAACAACACTGCCTCAAACCCACCTCAACAACATTGTCTCAAACCCACCTCAACAACGCTGTCTCAAACCCACCTCAACAATGCTGTCTCAAACCCACCTCAACAACGCTGTCTCAAACCCACCTCAACAACACTGTCTCAAACCCACCTCAACAACACTGCCTCAAACCCACCTCAACAACATTGTCTCAAACCCACCTCAACAACGCTGTCTCAAACCCACCTCAACAACACTGTCTCAAACCCACCTCAACAACACTGTCTCAAACCCACCTCAACATCACTGTCTCAAACCCACCTCAACAACACTGTCTCAAACCCACCTCAACAACACTGTCTCAAACCCACCTCAACATCACTGTCTCAAACCCACCTCAACAACACTGTCTCAAACCCACCTCAACAACACTGTCTCAAACCCACCTCAACAACACTGTCTCAAACCCACCTCAACATCACTGTCTCAAACCCACCTCAACATCACTGTCTCAAACCCACCTCAACATCACTGTCTCAAACCCACCTCAACATCACTGTCTCAAACCCACCTCAACAACACTGTCTCAAACCCACCTCAACATCACTGTCTCAAACCCACCTCAACAACACTGTCTCAAACCCACCTCAACATCACTGTCTCAAACCCACCTCAACATCACTGTCTCAAACCCACCTCAACAACACTGTCTCAAACCCACCTCAACAACACTGTCTCAAACCCACCTGAACAACACTGTCTCAAACCCACCTCAACATCACTGTCTCAAACCCACCTCAACATCACTGTCTCAAACCCACCTCAACATCACTGTCTCAAACCCACCTCAACAACACTGTCTCAAACCCACCTCAACATTACTGTCTCAAACCCACCTCAACAACACTGTCTCAAACCCACCTCAACATCACTGTCTCAAACCCACCTCAACATCACTGTCTCAAACCCACCTCAACAACACTGTCTCAAACCCACCTCAACAACACTGTCTCAAACCCACCTCAACATCACTGTCTCAAACCCACCTCAACAACACTGTCTCAAACCCACCTCAACAACACTGTCTCAAACCCACCTGAACAACACTGTCTCAAACCCACCTCAACATCACTGTCTCAAACCCACCTCAACATCACTGTCTCAAACCCACCTCAACATCACTGTCTCAAACCCACCTCAACATCACTGTCTCAAACCCACCTCAACAACACTGTCTCAAACCCACCTCAACAACACTGTCTCAAACCCACCTCAACAACACTGTCTCAAACCCACCTCAACATCACTGTCTCAAACCCACCTCAACAACACTGTCTCAAACCCACCTCAACAACACTGTCTCAAACCCACCTCAACATCACTGTCTCAAACCCACCTCAACAACACTGTCTCAAACCCACCCCAACAACACTGTCTCAAACCCACCTCAACAACACTGTCTCAAACCCACCTCAACAACACTGTCTCAAACCCACCTGAACAACACTGTCTCAAACCCACCTCAACATCACTGTCTCAAACCCACCTCAACAACACTGTCTCAAACCCACCTGAACAACACTGTCTCAAACCTACCTCAACAACACTGTCTCAAACCCACCTCAACAACGCTGTCTCAAACCCACCTCAACAACACTGTCTCAAACCCACCTCAACAACACTGTCTCAAACCCACCTCAACAACACTGTCTCAAACCCACCTCAACATCACTGTCTCAAACCCTGAATGGGCCTTTATACCTCCACCATCGTCAGCTGTTACTCACAGACATATCTCCCCTTTTGGGTGTATTGGTACAGCTGTGATGTAATCAGGGTGGTTGTTATGGTGATGGCTCTAGATGTGTCTCCGATCCTCCTGTTGCTCTTCTCTGACGTGCCATGGTGAAGATAACAGGTCTTATCTATACAGATACACATGCAGTGGCTTGGACCAGATTACTGTTTTCTTTTCACAGTCACATCTGACGCAATGTTTTCCTGGCATTGGGAGAACAGTAATGTGTATCTTCAGTTCAGAGTTTCACAACCTTTTAAAAAAAAAGTTTAACCTGCACCCACTTATACCACCCCAACCCACTTCTAGGTACTTTAGCCAGGGGTATGCATTTTGCCTTGTTCCAGGCAATACAAGCATTACTATCCTTATATAGGTATTGCATAGCCTACTGTACATCTTGTTGAATGAGATAGGCGATGCTCTGCTGCCAACATAGTCAGAACTATTTACGTACATGGGCTCTGATTACTGTAGCACCATTATACGTTACTTCGGTATCCTTTTCCCCCCGGGCACTGTCACTATGTTACTGTCACTATGTTACTGTCACTATGTTACTGTCACTATGCTACTGGTTACTGTCACTATGTTACTGTCACTATGTTACTGTCACTATGTTACTGTCACTATGTTACTGTCACTATGTTACTGTCACTATGTTACTGTCACTATGCTACTGTCACTATGTTACTGTCACTATGTTACTGGTTACTGTCACTATGTTACTGTCACTATGTTACTGGTTACTATGTTACTGTCACTATGTTACTGTCACTATGTTACTGTCACTATGTTACTGGTTACTGTCACTATGTTACTGTCACTATGTTACTGTCACTATGTTACTCTCACTATGTTACTGTCACTATGCTACTGTCACTATGTTACTGTCACTATGTTACTGGTTACTGTCACTATGTTACTGTCACTATGTTACTGGTTACTATGTTACTGTCACTATGTTACTGTTACTATGTTACTGTCACTATGTTACTGGTTACTGTCACTATGTTACTGTCACTATGTTACTGGTTACTATGTTACTGTCACTATGCTACTGTCACTATGTTACTGTCACTATGCTACTGGTTACTGTCACTATGTTACTGTCACTATGTTACTGTCACTATGTTACTGTCACTATGCTACTGTCACTATGTTACTGTCACTATGTTACTGTCACTATGTTACTGTCACTATGTTACTGTCACTATGTTACTGTCACTATGCTACTGTCACTATGTTACTGTCACTATGTTACTGGTTACTGTCACTATGTTACTGTCACTATGTTACTGGTTACTATGTTACTGTCACTATGTTACTGTCACTATGTTACTGTCACTATGTTACTGTCACTATGTTACTGTCACTATGTTACTGGTTACTGTCACTATGTTACTGTCACTGTGTTACTGTCACTATGTTACTGTCACTATGTTACTGGTTACTGTCACTATGTTACTGTCACTATGTTACTGTCACTATGCTACTGTCACTATGTTACTGTCACTATGTTACTGGTTACTGACACTATGTTACTGCTATGTTACTGTCACTATGTTACTGTCACTATGCTACTGTCACTATGTTACTGTCACTATGTTACTGTCACTATGTTACTGGTTACTGACACTATGTTACTGTCACTATGTTACTGTCACTATGTTACTGTCACTATGTTACTGGTTACTGACACTATGTTACTGTCACTATGTTACTGTCACTATGTTACTGTCACTATGTTACTGGTTACTGACACTATGTTACTGTCACTATGTTACTGTCACTATGTTACTGTCCCTATGTTACTGGTTACTGACACTATGTTACTGTCACTATGTTACTGTCACTATGTTACTGGTTACTGACACTATGTTACTGTCACTATGTTACTGTCACTATGTTACTGTCACTATGTTACTGGTTACTGACACTATGTTACTGTCACTATGTTACTGTCACTATGTTACTGTCACTATGCTACTGTCACTATGTTACTGTCACTATGTTACTGTCACTATGTTACTGTCACTATGCTACTGTCACTACGTTACTGTCACTATGTTACTGTCACTATGTTACTGTCACTATGCTACTGTCACTATGTTACTGTCACTATGTTACTGTCACTATGTTACTGGTTACTGACACTATGTTACTGTCACTATGTTACTGTCACTATGTTACTGTCACTATGCTACTGTCACTATGTTACTGTCACTATGTTACTGTCACTATGTTACTGTCACTATGCTACTGTCACTATGTTACTGTCACTATGTTACTGTCACTGTGCTACTGTCACTATGTTACTGTCACTATGTTACTCTCACTATGTTACTGTCACTATGTTACTGTCACTATGTTACTGTCACTATGTTACTGGTTACTGTCACTATGTTACTGTCACTATGTTACTGTCACTATGTTACTGTCACTATGTTACTGTTACTATGCTACTGTCACTATGTTACTGTCACTATGCTACTGTCACTATGCTACTCTCACTATGTTACTGTCACTATGCTACTGTCACTATGTTACTGTCACTATGTTACTGGTTACTCTCACTATGTTACTGTCACTATGTTACTGTCACTATGCTACTGTCACTATGTTACTGTCACTATGTTACTGTCACTATGTTACTGTCACTATGTTACTGTCACTATGTTACTGTCACTATGTTACTGTCACTATGCTACTGCCACTATGTTACTGTCACTATGCTACTGTCACTATGTTACTGGTTACTGTCACTATGTTACTGTCACTATGTTACTGGTTACTGTCACTATGTTACTGTCACTATGTTACTGGCTACTGTCACTATGTTACTGTCACTATGTTACTGGTTACTGTCACTATGTTACTGTCACTATGTTACTGTCACTATGTTACTCTCACTATGTTACTGTCAATATGTTACTCTCACTATGTTACTCTCACTATGTTACTGTCACTATGTTACTGTCACTATGTTACTGTCACTATGTTACTGTCACTATGTTTTTATGAGTGCGGGGTTTCATGTAGAGGTCAGGTTTATAGAAACATTTATCCTCAATACTGTTGCGTCTGGATGTGGATTCGTATTGTTAGGTATAATGCTTGTTTTCTTTTAATCTTGTATTCTTTGAAGAAAAATAGGAGTCTATTGATGCATTAGTGATGTTTATTTTATTTGTTTGTTTTATTTGTTTGAGGCTAAGAACAACACCCACCTCAAAAACGATCTTCCGTCAGGGCAAAGATAGAGTATTAGAAACATACAAAACAATGCTGTCAATCCCTTTCTTTCTGAGGAACACAGTCAGGTCTCAAACATAATGCTTACAGACAGACAGAGAGAGAGAGAGGCAAAGAGAGGCAGACAGACCGAGAAAGAGAGAGAGGCAGACAGACAGAGAAAGAGAGAGAGGCAGACAGACAGACAGACAGACAGACAGAGAGAGAGAGAGAGAAATAGGCAGAAAGACAGAGAGGCAGACAGGTGAATGTGAAAATGGTTTAGAGGTAGCTAAATATCTGACATGCAGAAACCTGTCCCTGTGAATTCCAAAGAACAACATCATAACTAGCTTTGTGCTCTTGTTTGTTCTTCTTGCCAGTGTCAGTGGGTCATTAGTAGGTATTGAGAATAATCAGTTCTGTGTTTCAGCTCCATGGAGACAAGGGACTAGTTACGCAGCTGCTTTGAAGAGGGGGTCCTCAGCAAAGAGCTCCTTCACAAAGTTGTCCTCATCCTTGACCTCAGCAGGGCACTGAGCAGACACAGTGGTGGGGAAGGGCAGGATGGTGGGCTGGCTCATCCCAGGGATCTTTGGGTCTTGGACCATGGGCAGAATGGCGCCCTTCTCACCCACAGGCTGTTCGGGGAAGGAGGGCAGGGTCATGGGCAGGCCCAGGGCGGGGAGGACGGTCACGGTTCCCTGGGGAGGGTGGCGGGACTCGGTCCCGTGCGGGTGCTCGTGGTGATGGTGGTGGTGCTCGTGCTCGTGCAGGTGAGCGTGCTTGTGGTCGTGATCCAAGGATAGCTCATGGTCATGCTCGTGAGTGTGGCCCTCGCCGTCGTGCTTGTAGTTGTGATGCTGGTGCGGTCCGGTGTCAGTGCTGTGGTTATGGGCCTTGGCGTGGTGGGCGTGAGCGTGGTCGTGACCGTGACCGTGGTCATGAGAGTGGTCGTGACCGCCAGCAGCTCCATCACCATGAGAGTGACCATGGGCACCATCTTTATGATCATGGGCGTGGGCGCCGTCGTGTTTGTGGTCTTTGGTGTGGTCGTGAGCGTGGTCGTGAGCGTGGTCGTGAGCGCCGGAGGCATTATGGGTGTGGTCTTTGCCGTGTTTTCCAGACTGAAGGGTGTGGCTGTGGTCTGTCTCTCCTCCCAACAGGTGAGCTGCCTTCTCCTTCTTTGAGTTCTGCAGGACAACAACCAACCAGGGGATCATTCACAGCATCATCAATCAATCAATACACATGATCAGTAACCTCATTAGTAATTTAACACCGAAAGACATAAACCCAGATGAAGACCTAATGACTGAAATGGTGGTTTGAACCATTAAACACACTGTGGAGCATACAAGAACACTGTGGAGCATACAAGAACACTGTGGAGCATACAAGAACACTGTGGAGCATACAAGAACACTGTGGAGCATACAAGAACACTGTGGAGCATACAAGAACACTGTGGAGCATACAAGAACACTGTGGAGCATACAAGAACACTGTGAAGCATACAAGAACACTGTGGAGCATACAAGAACACTGTGGAGCATACAAGAACACTGTGGAGCATACAAGAACACTGTGGAGCATACAAGAACACTGTGGAGCATACAAGAACACTGTGGTGCATACAAGAATGTCAGCTACTAGAGTTTTCCTCTATGCACCTGAAATTACGTTTCAACCCTTGTTTCAAATGGAGAGTGGAGAGTGGAGAGAGGAGAGTGGAGAGTGGAGAGTGGAGAGTGGAGAGAGGAGAGTGGAGAGTGGAGAGAGAAGAGTGGAGAGAGGAGAGTGGAGAGAGGAGAGTGGAGAGAGGAGAGAGGAGAGAGGAGAGAGGAGAGAGGAGAGAGGAGAGAGGAGAGTGGAGAGAGGAGAGAGGAGAGTGGAGAGTGGAGAGAGAAGAGTGGAGAGTGGAGAGAGGAGAGAGGAGAGTGGAGAGAGGAGAGAGGAGAGTGGAGAGTGGAGAGAGGAGAGTGGAGAGTGCCTGACCTCATTCTCAAAGACCTCACAGTTGACCGTGACAAACTCCTGGCCTCCCATGTCGTGAGAGTGGGAGCCCTTGCAGTGTCCTTTGTGCTGTAGAGAAGAGACAGGGATAAATTAAAATGCTGGTTCTTACATAGTTATTACATAGTTATTACATAGTTATTACACCGTTATTACAGTTTTTACAACGTTAAACACTATCTAGGCTATAATTCAGATGTAATAATGCTGCTACTACATAGTTTATGCTGTTTGACAAAAATATCAATGGTCCTGTCATTCACTTACTGCAAACTCGCAGGCCATCAGAGGACACTTGGAGGCTGCGGAAGGGTCGGTGGTGTTGGCACAAGTCGTCTCCTGGATGGTGAACTCGGCAAAGTAGAAGGTTGCCATGCCCATCTGGAATACCAAGCAACAGAGGTCAGTGAGTAACGACAACAAGATAATTACACCCCAATATGAAACCAGTTCATTTGCTGCTGTGAGGTGGATTCATCGTTTTCTTGAATTGTTATGTTATGTTGTGGTGTTGATTTTGTATTTTGCTATAGTGGAATGTGTTGTGTAGTGTTGTGTTCTGACCGATGTCCGTGCACGGGTGATGTTGAGGACGGCGAAGTGATTGGCCAAGCCGCTGTCCTTGTTGAACTTCTCCATGGACAGCGTGGCCGTCTTCAGGATCTCCGGGTGGTCCTTGGGCATGGCAGAGGGACAGTCCGGGCACTGCTTAGCCACTTTCGCCGCAGCCGCTGGGACAGGACATACAAATAGGTACACTGTTTATAAAAAGGCACTTTCATTGGGTCAAACATGGAGCATGGTTCAAATCCCCGAGCTGACAAGGTACAAATCTGTCGTTCTGCCCCTGAACAAGGCAGTTAACCCGATGTTCCTAGGCCGTCATTGTAAATTAGAATTTCTTCTTAACTGACTTGCCTAGTTAAATAAAGGTAAAATAAAAAATAAATTAGCAGATGCTTTGAAACGCAGGCATTTATATTTAACATGTATTCAGTACATGTAAAACTGCGATGTATCGGGCACCACGCTCCCACAGAGTCATCAGAACCACATGACAAACGACGTGACATCACCCAACTACTACACGGTGGATGGATGTTGTTTAGTGGGAAGCGCTGTAATGAATGTTTTGGAGAGGACCAAGCCGTGGACTGTTACCTGGTCTGACCACACAGTTGTAGTTGTACAGACGAACCACTCTATGGACTCTGTTCATGTAGATAACAGCCTTGCATTGACCGTAGACCTGTGAGTAAATACGTACAAGACAACAAAAAAAACTGATTAAACAACGAGGGACGATTTTGATCCAAGGCCCTGGCTAAAGTCAATATTCAGACATACAGTAATCCTACAGACATTATGTTTGTCTGTGTGTGTGTGTGTGTGTTTGGTGTGTGTGTGTGTGTGTGTTTGGTGTGTGTGTGTGTGTTTGGTGTGTGTGTGTGTGTTTTGTATATGTGTGTGTGTTTGGTGTGTGTGTGTGTGTGTGTTTTGTGTATGTGTGTCGGGTTCTTACCGGTGTGTTTTCAGCCTTGGGGACCTCACAGTCCTTTGCGTTTTTCTTGCTGACCACGTGGCAGTCAGTCTCCAGCACATCCATGGTCAGGTAGAACACAACCCCTGTTTCCCCCTGAAACAGAGATAGAAATACAGACCAATCAGCACACTGGAGTCAACATTCATTCCCATGTGGCTGGTACTGAAAAACAAAGACAAGAGGATTGAAAGAATACTTCTGTTTTTTTTACATCTACAATCGTCTTTGAAGTCACCATCTATAACTTCAAATTCTAGTCAAATCCCCCTGCTCTTAGAAAAGGCCTTGCTGACAATGTATGAATCTGTCTCATCTGTCTTAACGGTAATATCACTTTTTCACTCCCCATAAAACAGAGAATTATCTCAGACTACATTGTATTTTATGATACTTTTTAGACCTCAATTTCTCTTATCAGCGGACAACATATGGAAACACATTGCATTTACAAACAGAGTATGTTACAGGACTCTTCTTTAGGACGGTAGCTAAATCATTTCCCCCTCTCTTTTTAACTTAGCGTAGTACCACGCATTGTAGAGTTACAGTGGAAAAAATAGAAGCAACAGAACTCACATGCTCCATCTGGTTGACGTTACTGAGGCGGTGGAGACCGAACACGTAGCCCTCTGTGCGGTCCTTGTTGATCTTGTCGAGGGCCTGTCCTGCTGCTCCCAGGGCCACGGCGTCCTGGCACGACCCGGGCTTCATGCCGGCTTCCAGGGGGGCGGCATGAGCATACACACACGCCAGCAACAACAAGGCACACTGCTTCATCATGATGGAGGACCGATGGGCCGCTGGCTGTCTCACACACGCTGAACGGGCTGGTGAGGTGAGGTGAGGAGAGATGGTTCAGTAGGGCTGCTATATATACAGCTCCATGTACCCCCTCCACCCCCACACACACCCTCCCTCTTCACAACACTGTTCTGGGTCCCACCCCCGATCCAGGTAAACATGACCCCTAACCCCCCCCCCCACGATGCCCCTCTGTGATCCTATCAAGGAATGTGGCCCCTATCAGTCCCATTGTAATCTACCCAGAAACTCGCAGCCCTGTCAGAAGCTATAGGTAACAGTGACCAGGAATGTCTTATCATGCTCTTTTAAGTGTTAAGTATCAAAAAACATGAACAGATTTTTTGGTTTCACCAGCAGGAATGTCCTTGGAATTGTCCCTTTTCAGGGTGTTACTCAGTTTTGGGGAAGCTACTCTGACCAAGCTACCAATTACAGTACTTCATACTTGGAAGAAGATAAGCTACACTATAGCTACCCTATAGCTAAAAAATATTATTTACTTAACTAAAGTTACTTTGAAAAAGTAGTTCACTACATCCTTCCTTTTCCCAAACTACTTAGTGAAAAATGATCCCCGTAGAAATCTTGTCATGATGTGTGTTTTGTCCTATATTTTCATTTAATTTATTTTTATTTTTAATCCCAGCCCCCATCCCCGCAGGAGGCCTTTTGGTAGGCCGCCATTGTAAATAAGAATTTGTTCTTAATTAACTGACTTAGTTAAATGAAGGTTAAATAAAGGTTAAATTAATAAATATATTTGTTTTAAAGCTACGACCTTTGTCTTTCACTGAGAATAGTTTATTTATGTAGGAGTAAAAAACACTTTCCAACCCATATGATCTATTACATAATATAGTATAATAAACAATATACAAATATGACGTTGTCACAGTGAATTCATGACATGTGAATGAATAAGCCTGTCCATACGTTATAACATGTCTATATATAGTTATATTCAGCTTTAGGAGCATCTTCCCACACGGACCTTATGTAGGGCTGCATTAAACCAGCTAAACCAGCATTAAACCAGCTAAACCAGCTAAACCAGCATTAAACCAGCTAAACCAGCATTAAACCAGCTAAACCAGCATTAAACCAGCTAAACCAGCATTAAACCAGCATTAAACCAGCATTAAACCAGCTAAACCAGCAGTAAACCAGCTAAACCAGCATTAAACCAGCTAAACCAGCATTAAACCAGCATTAAACCAGCTAAACCAGCATTAAACCAGCTAAACCAGCATTAAACCAGCTAAACCAGTATTAAACCAGCTTTAGTCCCCAAATTACATTCACTCTACTATTAAATGCTGTACTTAAACATCACAGAAGAACAACTAAAGGGGCGGCAGGGTAGCCTAGTGGTTAGAGCGTTGGACTAGTAACTGGAAAGTTGCGAGTTCAAACCCCCGAGCTGACAAGGTACAAATCTGTCGTTCTGCTCCTGAACAGGCAGTTAACCCACTGTTCCTAGGCCGTCATTGAAAATAAGAATTTGTTCTTAACTGACTTGCCTAGTTAAATAAAAGGTTAAATAAAATTTAAAAAAAAAGAGTCTGTGTTGTGGTCCTCCCAGTTCACTGTTGGGCCACATACCCAATGCAGAGATATGAACACAACCTAAACCCTGTGCAGATTTCATGTGGCTGGGCCACATACCCAATGCCATACTCGATGCAGAGATATGAACACAACCTAAACCCTGTGCAGATTTCATGTGGCTGGGCCACATACCCAATGCCATACTCGATGCAGAGATATGAACACAACCTAAACCCTGTGCAGATTTCATGTGGCTGGGCCACATACCCAATGCCATACTCGATGCAGAGATATGAACACAACCTAAACCCTGTGCAGATTTCATGTGGCTGGGCCACATACCCAATGCCATACTCGATGCAGAGATATGAACACAACCTAAACCCTGTGCAGATTTCATGTGGCTGGGCCACATACCCAATGCCATACTCGATGCAGAGATACGAACACAACCTAAACCCTGTGCAGATTTCATGTGGCTGGGCCACATACCCAATGCCATACTCGATGCAGAGATATGAACACAACCTAAACCCTGTGCAGATTTCATGTGGCTGGGCCACATACCCAATGCCATACTCGATGCAGAGATACGAACACAACCTAAACCCTGTGCAGATTTCATGTGGCTGGGCCACATACCCAATGCCATACTCGATGCAGAGATATGAACACAACCTAAACCCTGTGCAGATTTCATGTGGCTGGGCCACATACCCAATGCCATACTCGATGCAGAGATATGAACACAACCTAAACCCTGTGCAGATTTCATGTGGCTGGGCCACATACCCAATGCCATACTCGATGCAGAGATATGAACACAACCTAAACCCTGTGCAGATTTCATGTGGCTGGGCCACATACCCAATGCCATACTCGATGCAGAGATATGAACACAACCTAAACCCTGTGCAGATTTCATGTGGCTGGGCCACATACCCAATGCCATACTCGATGCAGAGATACGAACACAACCTAAACCCTGTGCAGATTTCATGTGGCTGGGCCACATACCCAATGCCATACTCGATGCAGAGATATGAACACAACCTAAACCCTGTGCAGATTTCATGTGGCTGGGCCACATACCCAATGCCATACTCGATGCAGAGATACGAACACAACCTAAACCCTGTGCAGATTTCATGTGGCTGGGCCACATACCCAATGCCATACTCGATGCAGAGATACGAACACAACCTAAACCCTGTGCAGATTTCATGTGGCTGGGCCACATACCCAATGCCATACTCGATGCAGAGATACGAACACAACCTAAACCCTGTGCAGATTTCATGTGGCTGGGCCACATACCCAATGCCATACTCGATGCAGAGATACGAACACAACCTAAACCCTGTGCAGATTTCATGTGGCTGGGCCACATACCCAATGCCATACTCGATGCAGAGATACGAACACAACCTAAACCCTGTGCAGATTTCATGTGGCTGGGCCACATACCCAATGCCATACTCGATGCAGAGATACGAACACAACCTAAACCCTGTGCAGATTTCATGTGGCTGGGCCACATACCCAATGCCATACTCGATGCAGAGATGAAATTTCGGACTGCAGTCGGACCGGACATTTCTGCTGTTGCTCCTCCACCAACTGAAAAGTCATTTCTGCTGTTGCTCCTCCACCAACTGAAAAGTCGGAACCAAAGCATTGTGGTGGAGACAACCTTCTTCAGTTTGTTTTGGAAGCAAAAGGCCCTACACATGCTCATAAATGGTTGATGTCACCACCTATAATTGGTTATTAACTTATTAACAATGCATGTTTAATGTTTTGGGTGGATGATTATTCAGAGCTGAAAATACATCTGTATTCTTACAATATATTTACATGGCCCTACATGTGATCCAAATGTATAACATAAATAAATAAAATATCCTACTTGCGACAATATAGCTAATTTATTTATCTAGATGTTACTGTTACAGCCTGTAATGTATCTAGTCTGTAATATTGTTGTCACCAAACACATTCTAATGTGTCGATTTGTTTATTAAGTGTGAATCAAATGCAACATATTGTATGCTGTAGGGATTTATACACTGGCAATTTTAGAGGCTTTATCTGTGTCTGGGAAACTGGCCCTTAATGAGCAAGTACCCCAGACAGTGGGGCTGCAGGTAGCCTAGTGGTTAGAGTGTTGGGACTAGTAACCGTAAGGTTGCTGGATCAAACTCCCGAGCTGACAAGGTAAAAATCTGTCACTCTACCCCTGAACAAGGCAGTTAACCCACTGTTACCCGGTAGGCCGTCATTGTAAATAAGTCAGTTAACTTGCCTAGTTACTTATAAAAATCAAATACACCAGTTGTGGGGGTCAATAGCATATTACTGCTTGGCATATTGTTTACCTAGTAACAGATTTCGTCTAATCCTGATCATATTGTTTACCCAGTAACTGATGTAGTCTAATCCTGATCATATTGTTTACCCAGTAACTGATGTAGTCTAATCCTGTTCATATTGTTTACCCAGTAATTTATGTGAACTGATGTAGTCTAATCCTGTTCATATTGTTTACCCAGTAATTTATGTGAACTGATGTAGTCTAATCCTGATCATATTAATTACCCAGTAACTGATGTAGTCTAATCCTGATCATATTGTTTACCCAGTAACAGATGTCGTCTAATCCTGTTCATATTGTTTACCCAGTAATTTATGTCGTCTAATCCTGATCATATTGTTTACCCAGTAACATATGTCGTCTAATCCTGTTCATATTGTTTACCCAGTAATTTATGTCGTCTAATCCTGTTCATATTGTTTACCCAGTAATGTATGTGAACTGATGTAGTCTAGTCCTGTTCATATTGTTTACCCAGTAATTTATGTGAACTGATGTAGTCTAATCCTGATCATATTGTTTACCCAGTAACTGATGCAGTCTAATCCTGATCATATTGTTTACCCAGTAATTTATGTGAACTGATGTAGTCTAATCCTGATCATATTGTTTACCCAGGACGTGAACTGATGTAGTCTAATCCTGTTCATATTGTTTACCCAGTAATTTATGTGAACTGATGTAGTCTAATCCTGTTCATATTGTTTACCCAGTAATTTATGTGAACTGATGTAGTCTAATCCTGTTCATATTGTTTACCCAGTAATTTATGTGAATTGATGTAGTCTAATTCTGTTCATATTGTTTACCCAGTAATTTATGTGAACTGATGTAGTCTAGTCCTGTTCATATTGTTTACCCAGTAATTTATGTGAACTGATGTAGTCTAATCCTGTTCATATTGTTTACCCAGGACGTGAACTGATGTAGTCTAATCCTGTTCATATTGTTTACCCAGTAATTTATGTGAACTGATGTAGTCTGATCCTGTTCATATTGTTTACCCAGTAATTTATGTGAACTGATGTAGTCTAATCCTGTTCATATTGTTTACCCAGTAATTTATGTGAACTGATGTAGTCTAATCCTGTTCATATTGTTTACCCAGTAATTTATGTGAACTGATGTAGTCTAATCCTGATCATATTGTTTACCCAGTAACTGATGTAGTCTAATCCTGTTCATATTGTTTACCCAGTAATTTATGTGAATTGATGTAGTCTAATCCTGCTCATATTGTTTACCCAGTAATTTATGTGAACTGATGTAGTCTAATCCTGTTCATATTGTTTACCCAGTAATTTATGTGAACTGATGTAGTCTAATCCTGTTCATATTGTTTACCCAGTAACTGATGTAGTCTAATCCTGTTCATATTGTTTACCCAGTAACTGATGTAGTCTAATCCTGATCATATCGTTTACCCAGTAACTGATGTAGTCTAATCCTGATCATATTGTTTACCCAGTAATTTATGTGAACTGATGTAGTCTAATCCTGTTCATATTGTTTACCCAGTAACTGATGTAGTCTAATCCTGTTCATATTGTTTACCCAGGACGTGAACTGATGTAGTCTAATCCTTTTCTGTACAGTGAGTGTTGTGTCATTCATGTGATTGATTCACATGAATTTACATGCTTAATGTCAATAGCAACATAAAGGTTGAGAATTTAAGCAATATACTGCAGACTCTTGTGATGTTAACATGCAATCAATGACCATACAGTAAGAATCTTTGTGGACTCCATTTAATCACACCTGGTACAATTCCATGTTGTACAATCACAAATAATGAGTAAGGTACAAGGGCATGAGGTAATGACAAACAACAGAGCATATCCTATATGCTGCAAAAAAAACACCGTATTCTCATTCGAGTAGCCGATGCACTCACTACCTGGTCATATTTTGAGAAAATACCATACAAGTCTTGTGAATGTTAGAAAGAGCTTGGGCTGGTCTCGAATTTCGTCGGAACGTGTTCAGCTTCGTGTTGGAGAAGTGGAATTTTGATAGCATTAATTTAATCGGCAAAAACAAAGGTGAATGACATGTCTAATACCATTGTCGTGTTTCTTAGAAACAGCAGAAGTTGTCCGACTTTCGCCGCAGATGCACATGTACCTTCCTCAACTTTACTCATCGATTTCTGCCTTCAGTCGGCTACTTTCGGCTTAGCACTCAAACGGGCCCATAGTCATTTCTGTGCCAAGAGAAGGTTTTTACCAGCAAGGGACACTCTTCACTGGGCTGTGTTATACGTCACTAGGGTGTGGGTTTCAACGTGCAAGTGGACTGTCCGATGCGCGTCCACTTTTATCTGATAACTCTCTGCCTGGGACCTCGATCATATCTCTTTAACCGTCATCACTATAGTGGGTTTATACTTTAATATTAGTACATCATTTTGCTTGATTTTTTTTTTAACGATAACTGGCTATCAGGTGGCTGGACCAGTTTTCCCAAAAATCAACGATACGTAACGTCAATATTTGCTTGCGAGCCAACCAACAACGTTAATGAATGCTGCCATCAAGCCAATCTACTACATTTAGGCTACAGAATGAAGTATATTAAATAGATCACGACTAGATTTAATCTAATTTCACTGAGATTGGTTTAGTCTACGTGCAACAATAGCTGTATACTGTCAATCACTGAAATCTGTTATTTGCTTTTTAGATTAACAAAATCAGATTAACTGAGCCTTTCCCCCTCCTTCTCCAGTGACTGATCATGTGAACTGCTGATTGTATTATAAATGTTTCACAGTGTTTCACAGGCTAGGATATTGTTTCACAGGCTAGGATATTTCATTTTTACTGTTGTTCTAAACAATCTAAAAGTTGATGAAACGCTTCTAGAGCATTTATTTGGTATCAGCGCTGCTGGCTTCATTAAAAAAAACTGTTAATCTGGTGCATTTCGTAGGTCCTTGGTCTTATTTATTTGTTCGAGGGCCTATCCATGAGGCCAACTTTACCATATTATCCCTGGAGGTCCATTTACACACCCAGTCTCATTGTACAGTCCCTTACTTTGCAGAATGATATCTCTTAACTCAACCTGGTCTCAGAGCGTGTTGTATCACTCTGTATGTAAATCCGAGACACTCCATTTAGAATGGTATGTATTATTTTGTGGCTCTCCATCACCCATTTCATATGATATGTCACGAATTACAATTCGTATTATATGTTACAAATGTCCAAAACGTACAATATGTTACTAATTTGCAAAATGTTTGATATGTACGAATTCTAGCTAGGTGGCTAACAATAGCTAGATCTCTAACTTTGGCTAGGCTAGGGGTTAGGGTTATAGTTAGGGTTAAGTTTAACAGTTAGGTTAAATGGTTAAGGTTAGGGGAAGGGTTAGTTAAAGGGTTAAGGTTAGGGGAAGGGTTAGCTAAAGGGTTAAGGTTAGGGGAAGGGTTAGCTAAAGGGTTAAGGTTAGGGGAAGGGTTAGCTAAAGGGTTAAGGTTAGGGGAAGGGTTAGCTAAAGGGTTAAGGTTAGGGGAAGGGTTAGCTAAAGGGTTAAGGTTAGGGGAAGGGTTAGCTAAAGGGTTAAGGTTAGGGGAAGGGTTAGCTAACATGATAAGTAGTTGAAAAGTTGTTAAGTTGTCGTTGATGATATTCGACCTTGCTAGACGTTCGCGTTATCAGCCCACCCATCCGTCCTCCTTTCGTTTTTGCCTTAAGTAACCCTCATTCTTACGTAACCCATACCAAATATAACTTATAACTAAATTGAGATTCTCGTACAGGAACATATGGAATGCTCAGAGACCATGTTGCTCAACTTTAAACAATGCGAAATTCAAATTTGTTTAGCTTCTTTCTATTCTGTGTCTGCATGAAATAGTAAACAACGTGAATTCAGTGATGACATTTGTTTACTTCAAATCAAATCACATTTTATTTGTCACATACACATGGTTAGCAGATGTTAATGCGAGTGTAGCGAAATGCTTATGCTTCTAGTTCCGACCATGCAGTAATATGTAAAGAGTAATCTAACAATTTCACAACAACTACCTTGTACACACAAGTGTAATGGAATGAATAAGAATATGTACATAAAAATATATGAGCGATGGCCGAACGGCATAGGCAAAGCAAGATGCAGTAGATGGTATAGAGTACAGTATATACATATGAGATGAGTAATGTGGGGTATGTATTACGTAAAGATGCAGTAGATGGTATAGAGTACAGTATATACATATGAGATGAGTAATGTGGGGTATGTAAACATTATATAAAGTGGCATTGTTTAAAGTGGCTAGTAATACATTTATTACATCCCATTTTTAATTATTAAAGTGGCTAGAGATGAGTCCGTATGTTGGCAGCAGCCACTCAATGTTAGTGATGGCTGTTTAACAGTCTGATGGCCTCATCTTTGTGGCTCCCTGATGAAACAGTTATTATCCATTACAAGACAACAACAAAAAACTACAAGACAGACGGTCATTTAATGTGAGAAGCTCCAAGATGTTAGGATTTTTGAAGTCCTGCAGTGTCATAGAAATACTGTAGATACTGTGAACAACAGACCATAGAGATAGATAGAGGACTCATCTTTGTATCTGTGTTATTATATTGTCTGTGACAGCATGGGCAGTGCCATTGAGGCTATCTCCATTTTGAAGTAGTCCATTCTCTTCTTCACAATTGGCTGATCCCTACTGATGACCTTTTTGGACATGACTCCAACAGGGTCACCGGGAGGGATCAGACAATGAAGTTGGAAGTCCCACCCAGTTGAGTACATTAAAGTTGTGGAAGCCTTCAATGGTGCAGCCCATGCTAAGACTGCCTCATTGGCCACTAGAGGGCTCTATCATTCTCTATGTGTAGTGCACATGTGGCATTAGCCAACCTGTAAAGTGTATTGAATAGAATCCACGATCTGGATTGAAGCGAGTGCTCGGCTCGTTCTCGACGCCGTGTGCAACCGAATGCGCGCTGAAATCTACACACGCTGTGGTTTTTAGCACCGCCCACTGGGCGAAATGGCATGAAAAGAATGTGGGTGTGTTCGCGAGCTGACTGTATCAAATCAAATCTTATTAGTCACATGCGCCGAATACAACGGGTGAAATGCTTACTTACAACAATGCAGTTTTAAGAAAATACAAAAAAAAAACTAAGAGATAAGAAAAACAAATAATTAAAGAGCAGCAGTAAATAACAAAAGCGAGGAATATATACAGGGGGTACCGGCACAGAGTCAATGTGTCAATGTGCGGGGGAACCGGTGTCGAGGTAATTGAGGTAATTATGTACATGCAGGTAGGGTTATTAAAGTGGCTATGCATAGATAATAAAGAGGGTAGCAGCCACGTAAAAGAGAGAGGGGGGGGGGGGGGGGGGGGGGGCAATGTAAATAGTCCGGGTAGCCATTTGTTCAGTAGTCTTATGGCTTAGGGGTAGAAGCTGTTTAAGTCAAAGCTGTCAAAAATATAAATAGTAGGGTAAAGTACAGATACCCACAAAAACTACTTAAGTGGTACTTTAAAGTATTTTTACTTAAGTACTTTACACCAACTGCCCCTGACTAATCTAAACCAATAGCTATGACTGGAGGGCTGGTCTCTCTGTATAATTGACTCAGGGCGATACATCTGTCCTCCTCTCACCCTGTCTGTGTGATTGATGCACTATATCATCCAAACTACTCTGGTGAAGGTTGTTGTGACTGAATGTAGGCTAGAAGAAAAGGGTAGAGTGGAATAAAAAATACAGCTGATCTGACAGTTTCTCCGAGATGTAGCCTAAGCATTCAGGAGTGATAAACACTATGCCCCCTTTAAAAACGAAATTAGGTTTCCAGAAAGGGAAATTAAGGTAACAGAGGTAGATACAGCAAAAATGTGTGAAAAAAATTACTCACTACATTTTTTTTCCCCAGAAAAAAAAACAAGGAGAAGGATTTGAGTGGTAAATCAGTGTAGATGGCCTGCCCGAACTGAGTAGCCCAGCTAGACAATATAGCTAGCCTGATAGCTCTCTAGCTACAGGTAGCTAGCTGCCTACCGTGGACTCAGTCGGCTTGGTCAGTAATTAATAACATAATGAAGATGAGCTACCAATTATGGCTAGCTAATTAGCTATTATTTAGATATTGTTATAACTGTATTCAACAATATTTGCGTGATATATGTTAGCTAGCGAGACTAAAATGAAAACCTAACATGTACCTATCCATACTGTAGATACTACTAGCGTGTGTCCCCCCCTACATGAAGTTGAAACAGTGGACCTTGGAGGTGAGGCAGTTGTTTTGTAGCAGCAGCAGCATAAGTAGACCATTGTTTTATTGTAAAGTTAGGCACATGATGACACACTTAAAAACGTATTCTATTTAATAAGTGTACTATTAAAACGTTTTTTATTTATTTCAGTAGTAGATTTTTAGTATGGTAACCTTTTTGTAGGAGTGACCATTAAACCTAAAATTCCCTTTGTTTACTCACTTCCTAGTGCCTAGAGAGCCCCAGGTAGGCAGAATCTCCTCAGAAAGCTATCAGACAGACTCTGATGCAGAGGAGAGCAGGGAGGAGGAAGAGGAGTTAAAGAGTAGCAGCAGGACCAGTGAAGGACTGACAGAAGAGATTGAACAAGCAAGTAATAAGGGAAAGGAAGAGTATGGACAGATTCGAAATGAGGAAGATGAGGTTTTAGATGATCCAGCACTGTGGCCAGAGAAAGTACAAGACCATGAAAGATAAGCTATTGTTCGCAGACTAGCCAACAGGTGTGGTGAGGAGTCAGAACTGTATAAAAATCATGCCCCCAGTGTCACGACTGCCACCGAAGGTGGCTCCCCTGCCTGTTCAGGCGGCGCTCGGCGGTCGTCATCGCCGGTCTACTAGCTGCCACCGATCTCCACGTCAGCCGTCTCCTCAAGTTTCATTTTTGTGAAGAAAAAGGAGGGGAGGTCTGCGTCCGTGCATTGATTATCGAGGTCTCAATTCCATCACAGTAGCATTTAGTTACCCGCTTGCTCTCATCGTCACGGAGGTAGAATCATTTCACAGAGTGTGTTTTTTCACAAAACTGGACCTTAGGAGTGCGTATAATCTGGTGTGTATCCGGGAGGGAGATGTGTGGAAGACGGCGTTTAGTACCACATCTGGCCATTATGAGTACCTCGTCATGCCGTATGGGTTGAAAAACGCTGGCGCGTTTGCAGTGGTCAGCGGAGACGGACAGATCCTTCAGTCATCTGAAGGAGCTGTTCACCGACGCTCCCGTGCTGGCTCATCCGGATCCCTCGTTCATAATGGAGGTGGATGCGTCCGAGGCTGGGGGTTGGAGCCGTGCTGTCACAGCACTGCGCTTTCTTTTCGAGGAAGCTCAGTCCGGCGGAGCGGAACTATGACCTGGGGGACCGGGAGTTGTTAGCTGTGGTAAAAGCTCTGAAGGTGTGGAGACATTGGCTTGAGGGGGTCAAGCAGCCTTTCCTCATCTGGACTGACCATCGTAATCTGGAGTATATCCGGGCAGCGAGGAGATTGAATCCGCGTCAGACAAGGTGGGCCATGTTTTTTTTTTACCAGATTTCGGTTCACGATCTCCTATAGGCCAGGCTCCCTTAATACTAAGGCCGACTCGCTTTCCCGTCTCTATGACACCAAGGAGCGTTCTTCGATCCTACTCCCATCCTTCCAACTTCATGTCTGGTAGCACCGGTGGTATGGTAGGTGGACGCGGAAATCGAGCCGGCGTTACGGTTGGAACCTGCACCTCCTCAGTGTCCAGCGGGTGTTCAGTACGTGCCGCTTGGTGTTCGTGATCCTTTGATTCGATGGGCCCATACGTTACCCTCTTCGGGTCATCCTGGTATTGAGAGGACCGTGCAGGGTCTTAGGGGGAGGTACTGGTGGCCTACTTTGGCCAAGGACGTGAGGTTTTATGTCTCCTCCTGCTCGGTGTGTGCTCAGAGCAAGGCTCCTAGACACCTGGGAAGTTACAGCCGCTCCCCGTTCCACAACAGCCGTGGTCGCATTTGTCGGTGGATTTTCTCACCGACCTTCCCCCGTCTCAGGGGAACACCACAATCCTTGGTGGTTGTGGATCAGTTTGCTAAGACCTGCCGTCTCATCCCGTTGCCCGGTCTCCCTACGGCCCTACAGACTGCTGCGGCCCTGTTTACCCACGTCTTCTGGCACTACGGGGTGCCTGAGGACGTCGTTTCTGATCGGGGTCCCCAGTTCACGTCCAGAGTTTGGAGGGTGTTTATGGAGCGTCTGGGGGTCTCGATCAGCCTGACCTCGGGTTTTCACCCCGAGAGTAAGGGGCAGGTGGAGAGAGTTAACCAGGATGTGGGTAGGTGTCTGTGGTCGTATTGCCAGGACCGGCCAGGAGAATGGGCGAGGTACGTCCCATGGGCGGTTGTGGCTCAGAATTCACACCGCCACTCCTCCACTAACATGTCACCTTTCCATTGCGTGTTGGGTTACCAGCCGGTCCTGGCCCCATGGCATGGAGAGCCTGCCTGTTCGGGTGGCGCTCGGCGGTCGTCGTCGCCGGTCTACTAGCTGCCACCGATCCCCTTTTCCTTTTCTGTTTGTTATGTCTTATTGGTTGCACCTGTTTCTTGTTTGAGTTTTGGTTCAGGACTATTTAAGCCTGTTAGGCCTGCCTGCTTTTGTGCAGGCTTGTTTTCTGTTAGTCTAGGTTGGTTCCGTATTGTGTTCCCTGTCTGTTCCCTGGGCACTTTTGTTTTTCGCCTGTTGTTTTTGGCGTTAATTGTGGATACCGCAATAAAGTTCGAGTTTCCCCCCATTATCCTCTGCTCTCTGCGCTTGACTCCGCCCCCACCACTCCTGGCTGTGTGACACCCAGACTCAGGAGGCAAGCCATTCCCCAACTATTTACAGTACAGTAAGTCAGCAAACGGGAAGAGAAAAGGTGCAGAGAGACTGGCTTCTTTATAGTAAGAGTGTAAAGGCATTATATTACATTCCATGTCTTCTTTTGTCTCATGATTAAAGTAAAGCATCACCCAGTTCTCTGAATATTAATGATGGATATAAGATATCCATCAGGTATAGAGAAATGTATAAAAACAGAGCACTTCTAGAAAGGATTTTGGATGTGATACTGTACTGGGTGGGGGGGGGGGATCACTCAATCTTGATGATGTACATAATGGACATTACCTAGGCTTACTGGAACTGTTGTCAAATTATGATCCGCTGTTACGTGAGCACTTACAGACAAGTCAGGGACAAAAAGAAAGGAGCACGACTGACTCATTACCTCAGCCCTGAGAGCCAAAACGACTTCATAGGAATATGTGGTCAAAGGGAAAACAATACTTCATGAAAGAATGTGATTCAACTCCAGAGATATGTGATTCATATGTGATTCAACTCCAGACATATGTGATTCATATATGATTCAACTCCAGACATATGTGATTCATATGTGATTATATGTGATTCAACTCCAGACATATGTGATTCATATGTGATTCAACTCCAGACATATGTGATTCATATGTGATGATATGTGATTCAACTCCAGACATATGTGATTCATATGTGGTTATATGTGATTCAACTCCAGACATATGTGATTCATATGAGATTATATGTGATTCAACTCCAGACATATGTGATTCATATGTGGTTATATGTGATTCAACTCCAGACATATGTGATTCATATGTGGTTATATGTGATTCAACTCCAGACATTTCCCGTACTGAGCCAAATGTATTATTGGTGAGATGTGTACACAAAGATAAAGTTCAGGGAACAGGTGAATGGGAAATAATTGAACGTTTTCTTGAATTTAAAAAGACAGGCAGTGAAATTTCTGCACTGATTTTGAGTGCATTGGAAGGGTATTGACATAGCAGGTTGCCCTGGTCAAGGCTAAGTTAATGGTGCAAATATGTCAGGGAAAGCGAAGGGAGTTCAAACACACACACTGTAAAAGAATCCACTGGCCACATACTCACCTTGTGCCTCCCATACTCACCTTGTGCCTCCCATACTCACCTTGTGCCTCCCATACTCACCTTGTGCCTCCCATACTCACCTTGTGCCTCCCATACTCACCTTGTGCCTCCCATACTCACATTGTGTCTCCCATACTCACATTGTGCCTCCCATACTCACATTGTGCCTCCCATACTCACATTGTGCCTCCCATACTCACCTTATGCCTCCCATACTCACCTTGTGCCTCCCATACTCGCATTGTGCCTCCCATACTCACATTGTGCCTCCCATACTCACCTTGTGCCTCTCATACTCACCTTGTGCCTCCCATACTCACCTTGTGCCTCCCATACTCACCTTGTGCCTCCCATACTCACCTTGTGCCTCTCATACTCACCTTGTGCCTCCCATATTCACCTTGAGCCTCCCATACTCACCTTGTGCCTCCCATACTCACCTTGTGCCTCCCATACTCACCTTGTGCCTCACATACTCACCTTGTGCCTCCCATACTCACATTGTGCCTCCCATACTCACATTGTGCCTCCCATACTCACATTGTGCCTCCCATACTCACCTTATGCCTCCCATACTCACCTTGTGCCTCTCATACTCACCTTATGCCTCCCATACTCACCTTGTGCCTCCCATACTCACCTTGTGCCTCCCATACTCACCTTGTGCCTCCCATACTCACCTTGTGCCTCTCATACTCACCTTGTGCCTCCCATACTCACCTTGTGCCTCCCATACTCACCTTGTGCCTCCCATACTCACCTTGTGCCTCCCATACTCACCTTGTGCCTCTCATACTCACCTTGTGCCTCCCATACTCACCTTGTGCCTCCCATACTCACCTTGTGCCTCCCATACTCACCTTGTGCCTCACATACTCACCTTGTGCCTCCATAACTCTTAATCTTGTGGGTGTACATGCAGCTCAGTCGTCCCCAGAAGTGTCAACCTTTTATGGCTGTGTGAATCGTCTTTACAATCTGTTCAGTGCCAGCCCAGAGTGATGGGCCATTCTCAAGGAGAAGACTGGCTGCTGTCTTAACCGCCTTTCAGACACGCGATGGAGTGTGTCGTATTGCTGAGGTCAGACCGGTGGCAACTCGTTTACCGTCTATCATCGAGGCCCTAGACATGCTTCTTGCTACCCTGTAGCCTGACAAACGCAGCCACATCAGAGACAAAAGGTCTGAAATGCTACTTCATGTCTTTCAGGACAGTCTTCCCGCTCACTTTCTGGGTAAAACTTTTGCAGCGTATTGAGAATAGAAGCCTAACTCTTCAGTCAGGAAACATTTCTCTGGACATGGAAGCAGCTCACATTAAGACACAACAGGAAGAAATACAGGCTCTGCGTAATCAATGGGACGCTGTTCTGGCAGAAGCCTCCACGGTGGCAAATGAAATGGGTGTAACTACTCAGTGTCTCAGTGAACAGAGGAACCGCCAGACAGGAAAGAAAACGTTTCCCTGACGAGACTGAAGATGACATAGCAGATGAACAAGAAGTCAGACACTGGATTTCACAACACAGTGTTTTATGTGGCTCTAGAAAGTATAGTCAAGTCAGTCGGACATGCGGTTCCACACGATTGCAGATATATGCAAGGAGTTTTCACCAATACTTACATTTAGGAAAATGACTGAAAACCAAATTTGTTTATCTTGCCAGAAATTGAGAGACAAGTACTCCAAAGATCTCACAGATGGATTTGAAAATGAAGTGTGACATATAAAGACGATATATGGCGTCCCTTTATCAGATGGTCTTTCTCCTGCAGAGATCCTAAATGCCATCCACAAGATGCAGCTACAGAGCTTTTTTGGGGAGAAGTGGGCGTTGCACTGCGACTCTTCTGTACAATGCCTGTAACAGTTGATGGAGGTGAACGTGCCTTCAGTAAGCTGAAACTTATAAAGAACTATCTAAGATCTACGATGTGCCAAGACAGGTTGAACAGCCTTGCCATCCTTTCAATTGAAAACCAGTTAGCTAGAAAATTAGCTTTTGATACGGTAGACCATTTCATTCACTTCATTCTACCTCTCTCAGAGAGTGCAGTGTATAAAGTCAGAAAATCTGCTGTCTCAGCCACTTCCTGGCACCAAGGGAGTACCCAATGGCTCAATCCTAGGCCCCAATCTCTTCTCAATTTACATCAACAACATAACTCAGGCAGTAGGAAGCTCTCTCATCCATTTATATGTAGACGATACAGTCTTATACTCAGCTGACCCCTCCCCGGATTTTGTGTTAAATGCTCTACAACAAAGCTTTCTTAGTGTCCAACAAGTTTTCTCTGCCCTTAACCTTGTTCTGAACAACTCAAAGACAAAGGTCATGTGGTTTGGTAAGAAGAATGTCCCTCCTCCCACAGATGTTATTACTTCCTCTGAGGGTTTAGAGCTTGAGGTAGTCACCTCATACAAGTACTTGGGAGTATGGCTAAGTACACTGTCCTTCTCTCAGCACATATCAAAGCTGCAGGCTAAAGTTAAACCTAGACTTGGTTTCCTCTATTTTATAATCGCTCCTCTTTCACCTTAGATGGCAAACTAACCCTGATTCAGATGACCATCCTACCCATGTTAGATTACAGAGATGTAATTTATTGATTGTCAGGTAAGGGTGCTCTTGAATGGCTAGATGTTTTTTACCATCCGGCCATCAGATTTGCCACCAATGCTCCTTATAGGACACATCACTGCACTCTATACTCCTCTGTAAACTGGTTCCTGTTTCAGTCAGGTCTTTGGCCACGTTTGCGTGATTCAAACAAAAACATCCTAATGATTGGTTGACAAATAGTACCTCCCATAATGCTGAATGGTGCTGTTGATGAGATGCAACTGCAGCGATTTGAAGGTGGCTTCATCAAAACTTTTTTTTTTTTTTTTTTACTTTTTACTCCTTACATTTTCTCTGACACCCAAGAGTACTCGTTACATTTTGAATGCTCAAAAATGGTCCAAATGGTCCAATTGACACTTATCAAGAGAACATCCCCGGTCATCCCTACTGCCTCTGATCTGGAGGACTCACTAAACAGAGAACATCCCTGGTCATCCCTACTGCCTCTGATCTGGAGGACTCACTAAACAGAGAACATCCCCGGTCATCCCTACTGCCTCTGATCTGGAGGACTAACTAAACAGAGAACATCCCTGGTCATCCCTACTGCCTCTGATCTGGAGGACTCACTAAAGAGAGAACATCCCTGGTTATCCCTACTGCCTCTGATCTGGAGGACTCACTAAAAAGAGAACATCCCTGGTCATCCCTACTGCAACTGATCTGGACTAAACAGAGAACATCCCTGGTCATCCCTACTGTCTCTGATCTGGTGGACTAACTAAACAGAGAACATCCCTGGTCATCCCTACTGCCTCTGATCTGGAGGACTCACTAAAGAGAGAACATCCCTGGTTATCCCTACTGCCTCTGATCTGGAGGACTCACTAAACAGAGAACATCCCCGGTCATCCCTACTGCCTCTGATCTGGAGGACTAACTAAACAGAGAACATCCCTGGTCATCCCTACTGTCTCTGATCTGGTGGACTCACTAAAGAGAGAACATCCCTGGTTATCCCTACTGCCTCTGATCTGGAGGACTCACTAAACAGAGAACATCCCTGGTCATCCCTACTGCAACTGATCTGGACTAAACAGAGAACATCCCTGGTCATCCCTACTGTCTCTGATCTGGTGGACTCACTAAACAGAGAACATACCTGGTCATCCCTACTGCCTCTGATCTGGAGGACTCACTAAACAGAGAACATCCCTGGTCATCCCTACTGCCTCTGATCTGGAGGACTCACTAAACAGAGAACATCCCCGGTCATCCCTCCTGCCTCTGATCTGGAGGACTCACTAAACAGAGAACATCCCTGGTCATCCCTACTGCCTCTGATCTGGTGGACTCACTAAACAGAGAACATCCCTGGTCATCCCTACTGCCTCTGATCTGGTGGACTCACTAAACAGAGAACATCCCCGGTCATCCCTACTGCCTCTGATCTGGTGGACTCACTAAACAGAGAACATCCCTGGTCATCCCTACTGCCTCTGATCTGGTGGACTCACTAAACAGAGAACATCCCTGGTCATCCCTACTGCCTCTGATCTGGAGGACTCACTAAACAGAGAACATCCCTGGTCATCCCTACTGCCTCTGATCTGGTGGACTCACTAAACAGAGAACATCCCTGGTCATCCCTACTGCCTCTGATCTGGAGGACTCACTAAACAGAGAACATCCCCGGTCATCCCTACTGCCTCTGATCTGGAGGACTCACTAAAGAGAGAACATCCCTGGTCATCCCTACTGCCTCTGATCTGGAGGACTCACTAAACAGAGAACATCCCCGGTCATCCCTACTGCCTCTGATCTGGTGGACTCACTAAACAGAGAACATCCCTGGTCATCCCTACTGCCTCTGATCTGGAGGACTCACTAAACAGAGAACATCATCCCTACTGCCTCTGATCTGGACTCACTAACCAGACATGTTTAGTTTGTAAATGATGAGTGTTGGAGTGTGTCCTTGGCTATCTGTAAATAAAAAATAAAATGTTGCCATCTGGTTTGCTTAATATAAGGAATTTGAAATGATTTATATGATACTTAAGTATATTTTAGCAAATACATTTACTCTCGATACTTAAATATATTTAAAACCAAATACTTTTAGACTTTTACTCAAGTAGTATTTTACTGGGTGACTTTCACTTTTACTCGAGTCATTTTCATTTAAGGTTTCTCTACTTTTACTACAGTATGACAATCGGGTACTTTTCCCACCATTGCATATACGAGAGGGTCAAAACCGCAATGTATCATGGGTAAATTGTGACTGATTGACTGATCTACAAATAATGAGTTGTTACTTATGATGCAAGGTGATTCGTAGATCACTCAGTCGTTTTGATGCTCGCCAACATGGCCAGTTTTTATTCACGGCACTTTGATACAAAGTGATTTTCGTAGTAGATTAGAAGAGCTAACCCTAACCCTTTTCATAACCTTAACCTCAGTCCTAAACTGCTACGTTAATTCTCCTAACCTGCTAGGAAATATCCACTTTGGTATCGCCGTGAAGTGTTTCCCCTACCAGCAGGAAAATAAGTGACAAAATGGATTGTAATGATGCAACCGACCACTTGGTGGAGCCAGAGACACGTTTAACAGAGAAGCCTCTATTCTAGAACTACCTAGTTTGTTGTCTGACAAAATGGTGAGAAATTAATAAAATAAGGAATGCAAGCATATTATCAGGCACTGTAAGCGTCATTGGTTTAAACACCAAAACTATGTTTCAAGTGAGAATTTGACAGGTCTGAAAACCCAAAATAAAATAAATGATTGCCCAATTCACCCATATTTTATTTTTGCAAAAAAAGTAGTGTGTAGTTCCACAGCTGCATGGCAACAAAAAGTAACTAACTACTGACAAAAAATGACCAAGGTTTAAATTTAGTTCAACTACCACCAAGCTACTGCAAAGTCATGTACAACTACATGTATTTCACTACTCCCCAACACTGATATGTCTTTCAGTTGTTAAATAAAGACGTTTTTTTCAGAGGTTCTTTATCTTGCTATGATGAAAGTGGATCCATCCATCGAAAACAAGAGGATTAACTGATATGTAACTATCTGGATAATTGCTTTGCATGCATCAACTCGATTGATTATAGAGACACGGGAGTGGCTTAACTTCTCCATGTCATGTTAGCATAGTGCTTACCCCCACGAACAAGGCCGTGTGCCGTGTGTCATTGTACTGAGCCGTTACATTGACCCACAGTGGTTCAGCTAACTATGACCTTAATGGACTTAGTATAACAGCTTCTTAGTGTGTGTGTGTGTGTGCCTGTGTGTGTGTGTGTGTGTGTGTGTGCCTGTGTGTGTGTGTGTGTGTGTGTGTGTGTGTGTGCCTGTGTGTGTGTGTGTGTGCCTGTGTGTGTGTGTGTGTGCGTGCCTGTGTGTGCTTGTGTGTGTGTGTGTGTGTTTGCCTGTCCTCTAGTTTGTCATGAGTATCTCAGTACATTAGTATCATCAAGTACAGTACATTAGTATCATTAAGTACAGTACATTAGTATCATTAAGTAGTTTATTCATTTAAAAAAATAATAATGTAATCCAAGAATGTCACAGCTGATTTTAACAGAGAGAATCCGTAGATGAAGTAGAAGCCAGAAAAGACAACAGGTCATTTAATTTGCAGTACAGTTCACAGTTACTGTTCTTATTATTGCCATTATTTCAACCATGATGGCAAAACTACTTCTGAATATGTGTACGGCAACATGATTTCAGCCATCCACCATTTAGAAGTGTAATCGGAATGCTGAGATTATGCCTTGGCATGTGGGGGAGGAGCCTCGCCCAGAACGTGTGTCGGGTGGGCTGGTAGAGAGTGCCCTGGGGGTGGCCCGTGGCCATGGGGACGAGGGTGTGGGTGGGGGTGACGAGGGGGTGGGAAGGGGCAAAGAGGGTGGATAGAGGGGGGGATTTTCACAAAGCCGTGACAGTGGGGGAAAGGGAACTCTCCATGGGGACCAGGGGGTGGGTTATGGGGACCAAGGGGTGGGTTATGGGGACCAGGGGGTGGACCTTGGTCGCCTGGAGGTGGGCCACCAGGGCGTCCTGGGAAGCCTGGTAGTGGGCCTGGTTTGCCTGGCTTGTTTACCCAGGGAGGGAGGTGATGTTTGATGCCAGGATGGATGTGGTGTCCGGAGCGGTGTGGTGGGTGTCCACACTCCCGTCCAGGGGTACGGGGAGAACTGGCGTTCTGCCATGGAAACAACAAAAGGAACCATGTTTGAATTGACAGACTTTCGAGGAGGGCTGGCACCATATTTTGTAATTATATATTTTCGGGATGTATTTATGTGTGTTAAAAGTGTCTTACAAGAGCTTCATAGATCTCACAGTTGACATCCACCTGGCCATTCCCCAGCAGTGTGGATTTACAGAGCCCATGGCGCTAGAGAGAGAGACATCAGACACAGACCAAGGTCAGAGACAGAGGCCAAGGTCAGAGACAGAGTCCGGAGACAGAGACCGAGACCGGAGACAGGAGACAGAGACCAAAGTCAGAGACAGAGACCAAAGTCAGAGACAGAGTCCGGAGACAGAGACCAAAGTCAGAGACAGAGTCCGGAGACAGAGACCAAAGTCAGAGACAGAGTCTGGAGACAGAGACCAAAGTCAGAGACAGAGACCAAAGTCAGAGACAGAGTCCGGAGACAGAGACCAAAGTCAGAGACAGAGACCAAAGTCAGAGACAGAGTCCGGAGACAGAGACCAAAGTCAGAGACAGAGACCGGAGACAGAGACAGAGACCGGAGACAGAGACCAAAGTCAGAGACAGAGACCGGAGACCGAGACAGAGACCGGAGACAGAGACCAAAGTCAGAGACAGAGACCGGAGACAGAGACAGAGACCGGAGACAGAGACAGAGACCAAAGTCAGAGACAGAGACCGGAGACAGAGACAGGAGACAGGAGACAGAGACCAAAGTCAGAGACAGAGACCGGAGACCGAGACAGACAGAGACAGAGACCGGAGACAGAGACTGGAGACAGAGACCGGAGACAGAGACCAAAGTCAGAGTCAGAGACCGGAGACCGAGACAGACAGAGACAGAGACCGGAGACAGGAGACAGAGAAAAAAGTCAGAGACAGAGACAGGAGACCGGAGACAGGAGACAGGAGACCAGAGTATGATGATGGTAATAGTGAGGAGTGAGTATGGTGATGGTAATAGTGAGGAGTGAGTATGATGATGGTAATAGTGAGGAGTGAGTATGATGATGGTAATAGTGAGGAGTGAGTATGATGATGGTAATAGTGAGGAGTGAGTATGGTGATGGTAATAGTGAGGAGTGAGTATGGTGATGGTAATACGTGAGGAGTGAGTATGATGATGGTAATAGTGAGGAGTGAGTATGATGATGGTAATAGTGAGGAGTGAGTATGATGATGGTAATAGTGAGGAGTGAGTATGATGATGGTAATACATGAGGAGTGAGTATGATGATGGTAATAGTGAGGAGTGAGTATGATGATGGTAATACATGAGGAGTGAGTATGATGATGGTATTAGTGAGGAGTGAGTATGGTGATGGTAATAGTGAGGAGTGAGTATGGTGAGGGTATTAGTGAGGAGTGAGTATGATGATGGTATTAGTGAGGAGTGAGTATGATGATGGTAATAGTGAGGAGTGAGTATGATGATGGTAATAGTGAGGAGTGAGTATGATGATGGTAATAGTGAGGAGTGAGTATGGTGATGGTAATAGTGAGGAGTGAATATGATGATGGTAATACGTGAGGAGTGAGTGTGATGATGGTAATAGTGAGGAGTGAGTGTGATGATGGTAATAGTGAGGAGTGAGTATGATGATGGTAATAGTGAGGACTGAGTATGATGATGGTAATAGTGAGGAGTGAGTATGATGATGGTAATAGTGAGGAGTGAGTATGATGATGGTAATACATGAGGAGTGAGTATGATGATGGTAATAGTGAGGAGTGAGTATGATGATGGTAATAGTGAGGAGTGAGTATGGTGATGGTAATACATGAGGAGTGAGTATGACGATGGTAATAGTGAGGAGTGAGTATGATGATGGTAATAGTGAGGAGTGAGTATGATGATGGTAATAGTGAGGAGTGAATATGATGATGGTAATAGTGAGGAGTGAGTATGATGATGGTAATACATGAGGAGTGAGTATGATGATGGTAATAGTGAGGAGTGAGTATGATGATGGTAATACATGAGGAGTGAGTATGATGATGGTAATACATGAGGAGTGAGTATGATGATGGTAATACATGAGGAGTGAGTATGATGATGGTAATAGTGAGGAGTGAGTATGATGATGGTAATAGTGAGGAGTGAGTATGGTGATGGTAATACATGAGGAGTGAGTATGACGATGGTAATACATGAGGAGTGAGTATGATGATGGTAATAGTGAGGAGTGAGTATGATGATGGTATTAGTGAGGAGTGAGTATGATGATGGTAATAGTGAGGAGTGAGTATGATGATGGTATTAGTGAGGAGTGAGTATGATGATGGTAATAGTGAGGAGTGAGTATGATGATGGTAATACGTGAGGAGTGAGTATGATGATGGTAATAGTGAGGAGTGAGTATGATGATGGTAATAGTGAGGAGTGAGTATGATGATGGTAATAGTGAGGAGTGAGTATGATGATGGTAATACGTGAGGAGTGAGTATGATGATGGTAATAGTGAGGAGTGAGTATGGTGATGGTAATACGTGAGGAGTGAGTATGATGATGGTAATACATGAGGAGTGAGTATGATGATGGTAATACATGAGGAGTGAGTATGATGATGGTAATACATGAGGAGTGAGTATGATGATGGTAATAGTGAGGAGTGAGTATGATGATGGTATTAGTGAGGAGTGAGTATGGTGATGGTAATACATATGGAGTGAGTATGATGATGGTAATAGTGAGGAGTGAGTATGATGATGGTAATACATGAGGAGTGAGTATGATGATGGTAATAGTGAGGAGTGAGTATGGTGATGGTAATACGTGAGGAGTGAGTATGATGATGGTAATACGTGAGGAGTGAGTATGATGATGGTATTAGTGAGGAGTGAGTATGATGATGGTAATAGTGAGGAGTGAGTATGATGATGGTAATAGTGAGGAGTGAGTATGATGATGGTAATACATGAGGAGTGAGTATGATGATGGTAATAGTGAGGAGTGAGTATGATGATGGTAATAGTGAGGAGTGAGTATGATGATGGTAATAGTGAGGAGTGAGTATGATGATGGTAATAGTGAGGAGTGAGTATGATGATGGTAATACATGAGGAGTGAGTATGATGATGGTAATACATGAGGAGTGAGTATGGTGATGGTAATACGTGAGGAGTGAGTATGATGATGGTAATAGTGAGGAGTGAGTATGATGATGGTAATAGTGAGGAGTGAGTATGATGATGGTTAATAGTGAGGAGTGAGTATGATGATGGTATTAGTGAGGAGTGAGTATGATGATGGTAATACATGAGGAGTGAGTATGATGATGGTAATAGTGAGGAGTGAGTATGATGATGGTAATACATGAGGAGTGAGTATGATGATGGTAATAGTGAGGAGTGAGTACGATGATGGTAATACATGAGGAGTGAGTATGATGATGGTAATAGTGAGGAGTGAGTATGATGATGGTAATAGTGAGGAGTGAGTATGATGATGGTAATACATGAGGAGTGAGTATGATGATGGTAATAGTGAGGAGTGAGTATGATGATGGTAATACATGAGGAGTGAGTATGATGATGGTAATACATGAGGAGTGAGTATGACTATGGTAATAGTGAGGAGTGAGTATGATGATGGTATTAGTGAGGAGTGAGTATGATGATGGTAATAGTGAGGAGTGAGTATGATGATGGTAATAGTGAGGAGTGAGTATGGTGATGGTAATACATGAGGAGTGAGTATGACGATGGTAATAGTGAGGAGTGAGTATGATGATGGTAATAGTGAGGAGTGAGTATGATGATGGTAATAGTGAGGAGTGAATATGATGATGGTAATAGTGAGGAGTGAGTATGATGATGGTAATACATGAGGAGTGAGTATGATGATGGTAATAGTGAGGAGTGAGTATGATGATGGTAATACATGAGGAGTGAGTATGATGATGGTAATACATGAGGAGTGAGTATGATGATGGTAATACATGAGGAGTGAGTATGATGATGGTAATAGTGAGGAGTGAGTATGATGATGGTAATAGTGAGGAGTGAGTATGGTGATGGTAATACATGAGGAGTGAGTATGACGATGGTAATACATGAGGAGTGAGTATGATGATGGTAATAGTGAGGAGTGAGTATGATGATGGTATTAGTGAGGAGTGAGTATGATGATGGTAATAGTGAGGAGTGAGTATGATGATGGTATTAGTGAGGAGTGAGTATGATGATGGTAATAGTGAGGAGTGAGTATGATGATGGTAATACGTGAGGAGTGAGTATGATGATGGTAATAGTGAGGAGTGAGTATGATGATGGTAATAGTGAGGAGTGAGTATGATGATGGTAATACGTGAGGAGTGAGTATGATGATGGTAATCGTGAGGAGTGAGTATGGTGATGGTAATACGTGAGGAGTGAGTATGATGATGGTAATAGTGAGGAGTGAGTATGATGATGGTATTAGTGAGGAGTGAGTATGATGATGGTAATAGTGAGGAGTGAGTATGATGATGGTAATACGTGAGGAGTGAGTATGATGATGGTAATAGTGAGGAGTGAGTATGATGATGGTAATAGTGAGGAGTGAGTATGATGATGGTAATACGTGAGGAGTGAGTATGATGATGGTAATAGTGAGGAGTGAGTATGGTGATGGTAATACGTGAGGAGTGAGTATGATGATGGTAATACATGAGGAGTGAGTATGATGATGGTAATACATGAGGAGTGAGTATGATGATGGTAATACATGAGGAGTGAGTATGATGATGGTAATAGTGAGGAGTGAGTATGATGATGGTATTAGTGAGGAGTGAGTATGGTGATGGTAATACATATGGAGTGAGTATGATGATGGTAATAGTGAGGAGTGAGTATGATGATGGTAATACATGAGGAGTGAGTATGATGATGGTAATAGTGAGGAGTGAGTATGGTGATGGTAATACATGAGGAGTGAGTATGATGATGGTATTAGTGAGGAGTGAGTATGGTGATGGTAATACGTGAGGAGTGAGTATGATGATGGTAATACGTGAGGAGTGAGTATGATGATGGTATTAGTGAGGAGTGAGTATGATGATGGTAATAGTGAGGAGTGAGTATGATGATGGTAATAGTGAGGAGTGAGTATGATGATGGTAATACATGAGGAGTGAGTATGATGATGGTAATAGTGAGGAGTGAGTATGATGATGGTAATAGTGAGGAGTGAGTATGATGATGGTAATAGTGAGGAGTGAGTATGATGATGGTAATAGTGAGGAGTGAGTATGATGATGGTAATACATGAGGAGTGAGTATGATGATGGTAATACATGAGGAGTGAGTATGGTGATGGTAATACGTGAGGAGTGAGTATGATGATGGTAATAGTGAGGAGTGAGTATGATGATGGTAATAGTGAGGAGTGAGTATGATGATGGTTAATAGTGAGGAGTGAGTATGATGATGGTATTAGTGAGGAGTGAGTATGATGATGGTAATACATGAGGAGTGAGTATGATGATGGTAATAGTGAGGAGTGAGTATGATGATGGTAATACATGAGGAGTGAGTATGATGATGGTAATAGTGAGGAGTGAGTACGATGATGGTAATACATGAGGAGTGAGTATGATGATGGTAATAGTGAGGAGTGAGTATGATGATGGTAATAGTGAGGAGTGAGTATGATGATGGTAATACATGAGGAGTGAGTATGATGATGGTAATAGTGAGGAGTGAGTATGATGATGGTAATACATGAGGAGTGAGTATGATGATGGTAATACATGAGGAGTGAGTATGACTATGGTAATAGTGAGGAGTGAGTATGATGATGGTATTAGTGAGGAGTGAGTATGGTGATGGTAATACATATGGAGTGAGTATGATGATGGTAATAGTGAGGAGTGAGTATGATGATGGTAATAGTGAGGAGTGAGTATGATGATGGTAATACATGAGGAGTGAGTATGATGATGGTAATACATGAGGAGTGAGTATGATGATGGTAATAGTGAGGAGTGAGTATGGTGATGGTAATACATGAGGAGTGAGTATGATGATGGTATTAGTGAGGAGTGAGTATGGTGATGGTAATACGTGAGGAGTGAGTATGATGATGGTAATACGTGAGGAGTGAGTATGATGATGGTATTAGTGAGGAGTGAGTATGATGATGGTAATAGTGAGGAGTGAGTATGATGATGGTAATAGTGAGGAGTGAGTATGATGATGGTAATACATGAGGAGTGAGTATGATGATGGTAATAGTGAGGAGTGAGTATGATGATGGTAATAGTGAGGAGTGAGTATGATGATGGTAATAGTGAGGAGTGAGTATGATGATGGTAATAGTGAGGAGTGAGTATGATGATGGTAATACATGAGGAGTGAGTATGATGATGGTAATACATGAGGAGTGAGTATGGTGATGGTAATACGTGAGGAGTGAGTATGATGATGGTAATAGTGAGGAGTGAGTATGGTGATGGTAATACATGAGGAGTGAGTATGACGATAGTAATAGTGAGGAGTGAGTATGATGATGGTAATAGTGAGGAGTGAGTATGATGATGGTAATAGTGAGGAGTGAATATGATGATGGTAATAGTGAGGAGTGAGTATGATGATGGTAATACATTTGGAGTGAGTATGATGATGGTAATAGTGAGGAGTGAGTATGATGATGGTAATACATGAGGAGTGAGTATGATGATGGTAATACATGAGGAGTGAGTATGATGATGGTAATACATGAGGAGTGAGTATGATGATGGTAATAGTGAGGAGTGAGTATGATGATGGTAATAGTGAGGAGTGAGTATGGTGATGGTAATACATGAGGAGTGAGTATGACGATGGTAATAGTGAGGAGTGAGTATGATGATGGTAATAGTGAGGAGTGAGTATGATGATGGTATTAGTGAGGAGTGAGTATGATGATGGTAATAGTGAGGAGTGAGTATGATGATGGTATTAGTGAGGAGTGAGTATGATGATGGTAATAGTGAGGAGTGAGTATGATGATGGTAATACGTGAGGAGTGAGTATGATGATGGTAATAGTGAGGAGTGAGTATGATGATGGTAATAGTGAGGAGTGAGTATGATGATGGTAATAGTGAGGAGTGAGTATGATGATGGTAATACGTGAGGAGTGAGTATGATGATGGTAATAGTGAGGAGTGAGTATGGTGATGGTAATACGTGAGGAGTGAGTATGATGATGGTAATACATGAGGAGTGAGTATGATGATGGTAATAGTGAGGAGTGAGTATGATGATGGTATTAGTGAGGAGTGAGTATGGTGATGGTAATACATATGGAGTGAGTATGATGATGGTAATAGTGAGGAGTGAGTATGATGATGGTAATAGTGAGGAGTGAGTATGATGATGGTAATACATGAGGAGTGAGTATGATGATGGTAATACATGAGGAGTGAGTATGATGATGGTAATAGTGAGGAGTGAGTATGGTGATGGTAATACATGAGGGGTGAGTATGATGATGGTATTAGTGAGGAGTGAGTATGGTGATGGTAATACGTGAGGAGTGAGTATGATGATGGTAATACGTGAGGAGTGAGTATGATGATGGTATTAGTGAGGAGTGAGTATGATGATGGTAATAGTGAGGAGTGAGTATGATGATGGTAATAGTGAGGAGTGAGTATGATGATGGTAATACATGAGGAGTGAGTATGATGATGGTAATAGTGAGGAGTGAGTATGATGATGGTAATAGTGAGGAGTGAGTATGATGATGGTAATAGTGAGGAGTGAGTATGATGATGGTAATACATGAGGAGTGAGTATGATGATGGTAATACATGAGGAGTGAGTATGATGATGGTAATACATGAGGAGTGAGTATGGTGATGGTAATACGTGAGGAGTGAGTATGATGATGGTAATAGTGAGGAGTGAGTATGATGATGGTAATAGTGAGGAGTGAGTATGATGATGGTTAATAGTGAGGAGTGAGTATGATGATGGTATTAGTGAGGAGTGAGTATGATGATGGTAATACATGAGGAGTGAGTATGATGATGGTAATAGTGAGGAGTGAGTATGATGATGGTAATACATGAGGAGTGAGTATGATGATGGTAATAGTGAGGAGTGAGTATGATGATGGTAATACATGAGGAGTGAGTATGATGATGGTAATAGTGAGGAGTGAGTATGATGATGGTAATAGTGAGGAGTGAGTATGATGATGGTAATACATGAGGAGTGAGTATGATGATGGTAATAGTGAGGAGTGAGTATGATGATGGTAATACATGAGGAGTGAGTATGATGATGGTAATACATGAGGAGTGAGTATGATGATGGTAATAGTGAGGAGTGAGTATGATGATGGTATTAGTGAGGAGTGAGTATGGTGATGGTAATACATATGGAGTGAGTATGATGATGGTAATAGTGAGGAGTGAGTATGATGATGGTAATAGTGAGGAGTGAGTATGATGATGGTAATACATGAGGAGTGAGTATGATGATGGTAATACATGAGGAGTGAGTATGATGATGGTAATAGTGAGGAGTGAGTATGGTGATGGTAATACATGAGGAGTGAGTATGATGATGGTATTAGTGAGGAGTGAGTAAGGTGATGGTAATACGTGAGGAGTGAGTATGATGATGGTAATACGTGAGGAGTGAGTATGATGATGGTATTAGTGAGGAGTGAGTATGATGATGGTAATAGTGAGGAGTGAGTATGATGATGGTAATACATGAGGAGTGAGTATGATGATGGTAATAGTGAGGAGTGAGTATGATGATGGTAATAGTGAGGAGTGAGTATGATGATGGTAATAGTGAGGAGTGAGTATGATGATGGTAATAGTGAGGAGTGAGTATGATGATGGTAATACGTGAGGAGTGAGTATGATGATGGTATTAGTGAGGAGTGAGTATGATGATGGTAATAGTGAGGAGTGAGTATGATGATGGTAATACATGAGGAGTGAGTATGATGATGGTAATAGTGAGGAGTGAGTATGATGATGGTAATAGTGAGGAGTGAGTATGATGATGGTAATAGTGAGGAGTGAGTATGATGATGGTAATAGTGAGGAGTGAGTATGATGATGGTAATACATGAGGAGTGAGTATGATGATGGTAATACATGAGGAGTGAGTATGGTGATGGTAATACGTGAGGAGTGAGTATGATGATGGTAATAGTGAGGAGTGAGTATGATGATGGTAATAGTGAGGAGTGAGTATGATGATGGTTAATAGTGAGGAGTGAGTATGATGATGGTATTAGTGAGGAGTGAGTATGATGATGGTAATACATGAGGAGTGAGTATGATGATGGTAATAGTGAGGAGTGAGTATGATGATGGTAATACATGAGGAGTGAGTATGATGATGGTAATAGTGAGGAGTGAGTATGATGATGGTAATACATGAGGAGTGAGTATGATGATGGTAATAGTGAGGAGTGAGTATGATGATGGTAATAGTGAGGAGTGAGTATGATGATGGTAATACATGAGGAGTGAGTATGATGATGGTAATAGTGAGGAGTGAGTATGATGATGGTAATAGTGAGGAGTGAGTATGATGATGGTAATAGTGAGGAGTGAGTATGATGATGGTAATACGTGAGGAGTGAGTATGATTATGGTAATAGTGAGGAGTGAGTATGATGATGGTAATACATGAGGAGTGAGTATGATGATGGTAATACATGAGGAGTGAGTATGATGATGGTAATAGTGAGGAGTGAGTATGATGATGGTAATAGTGAGGAGTGAGTATGATGATGGTAATACATGAGGAGTGAGTATGATGATGGTATTAGTGAGGAGTGAGTATGGTGATGGTAATACGTGAGGAGTGAGTATGATGATGGTAATACGTGAGGAGTGAGTATGATGATGGTATTAGTGAGGAGTGAGTATGATGATGGTAATAGTGAGGAGTGAGTATGATGATGGTAATAGTGAGGAGTGAGTATGATGATGGTAATACATGAGGAGTGAGTATGATGATGGTAATAGTGAGGAGTGAGTATGATGATGGTAATAGTGAGGAGTGAGTATGATGATGGTAATAGTGAGGAGTGAGTATGATGATGGTAATAGTGAGGAGTGAGTATGATGATGGTAATACATGAGGAGTGAGTATGATGATGGTAATACATGAGGAGTGAGTATGGTGATGGTAATACGTGAGGAGTGAGTATGATGATGGTAATAGTGAGGAGTGAGTATGATGATGGTAATAGTGAGGAGTGAGTATGATGATGGTTAATAGTGAGGAGTGAGTATGATGATGGTATTAGTGAGGAGTGAGTATGATGATGGTAATACATGAGGAGTGAGTATGATGATGGTAATAGTGAGGAGTGAGTATGATGATGGTAATACATGAGGAGTGAGTATGATGATGGTAATAGTGAGGAGTGAGTATGATGATGGTAATACATGAGGAGTGAGTATGATGATGGTAATAGTGAGGAGTGAGTATGATGATGGTAATAGTGAGGAGTGAGTATGATGATGGTAATACATGAGGAGTGAGTATGATGATGGTAATAGTGAGGAGTGAGTATGATGATGGTAATATATGAGGAGTGAGTATGATGATGGTAATACATGAGGAGTGAGTATGATGATGGTAATAGTGAGGAGTGAGTATGATGATGGTATTAGTGAGGAGTGAGTATGGTGATGGTAATACATATGGAGTGAGTATGATGATGGTAATAGTGAGGAGTGAGTATGATGATGGTAATAGTGAGGAGTGAGTATGATGATTGTAATACATGAGGAGTGAGTATGATGATGGTAATACATGAGGAGTGAGTATGATGATGGTAATAGTGAGGAGTGAGTATGGTGATGGTAATACATGAGGAGTGAGTATGATGATGGTATTAGTGAGGAGTGAGTATGGTGATGGTAATACGTGAGGAGTGAGTATGATGATGGTAATACGTGAGGAGTGAGTATGATGATGGTATTAGTGAGGAGTGAGTATGATGATGGTAATAGTGAGGAGTGAGTATGATGATGGTAATAGTGAGGAGTGAGTATGATGATGGTAATACATGAGGAGTGAGTATGATGATGGTAATAGTGAGGAGTGAGTATGATGATGGTAATAGTGAGGAGTGAGTATGATGATGGTAATAGTGAGGAGTGAGTATGATGATGGTAATAGTGAGGAGTGAGTATGATGATGGTAATACATGAGGAGTGAGTATGATGATGGTAATACATGAGGAGTGAGTATGGTGATGGTAATACGTGAGGAGTGAGTATGATGATGGTAATAGTGAGGAGTGAGTATGATGATGGTAATAGTGAGGAGTGAGTATGATGATGGTTAATAGTGAGGAGTGAGTATGATGATGGTATTAGTGAGGAGTGAGTATGATGATGGTAATACATGAGGAGTGAGTATGATGATGGTAATAGTGAGGAGTGAGTATGATGATGGTAATACATGAGGAGTGAGTATGATGATGGTAATAGTGAGGAGTGAGTATGATGATGGTAATACATGAGGAGTGAGTATGATGATGGTAATAGTGAGGAGTGAGTATGATGATGGTAATAGTGAGGAGTGAGTATGATGATGGTAATAGTGAGGAGTGAGTATGATGATGGTAATACGTGAGGAGTGAGTATGATTATGGTAATAGTGAGGAGTGAGTATGATGATGGTAATACATGAGGAGTGAGTATGATGATGGTAATACATGAGGAGTGAGTATGATGATGGTAATAGTGAGGAGTGAGTATGATGATGGTAATAGTGAGGAGTGAGTATGATGATGGTAATACATGAGGAGTGAGTATGATGATGGTATTAGTGAGGAGTGAGTATGGTGATGGTAATACGTGAGGAGTGAGTATGATGATGGTAATACGTGAGGAGTGAGTATGATGATGGTATTAGTGAGGAGTGAGTATGATGATGGTAATAGTGAGGAGTGAGTATGATGATGGTAATAGTGAGGAGTGAGTATGATGATGGTAATACATGAGGAGTGAGTATGATGATGGTAATAGTGAGGAGTGAGTATGATGATGGTAATAGTGAGGAGTGAGTATGATGATGGTAATAGTGAGGAGTGAGTATGATGATGGTAATAGTGAGGAGTGAGTATGATGATGGTAATACATGAGGAGTGAGTATGATGATGGTAATACATGAGGAGTGAGTATGGTGATGGTAATACGTGAGGAGTGAGTATGATGATGGTAATAGTGAGGAGTGAGTATGATGATGGTAATAGTGAGGAGTGAGTATGATGATGGTTAATAGTGAGGAGTGAGTATGATGATGGTATTAGTGAGGAGTGAGTATGATGATGGTAATACATGAGGAGTGAGTATGATGATGGTAATAGTGAGGAGTGAGTATGATGATGGTAATACATGAGGAGTGAGTATGATGATGGTAATAGTGAGGAGTGAGTATGATGATGGTAATACATGAGGAGTGAGTATGATGATGGTAATAGTGAGGAGTGAGTATGATGATGGTAATAGTGAGGAGTGAGTATGATGATGGTAATACATGAGGAGTGAGTATGATGATGGTAATAGTGAGGAGTGAGTATGATGATGGTAATATATGAGGAGTGAGTATGATGATGGTAATACATGAGGAGTGAGTATGATGATGGTAATAGTGAGGAGTGAGTATGATGATGGTATTAGTGAGGAGTGAGTATGGTGATGGTAATACATATGGAGTGAGTATGATGATGGTAATAGTGAGGAGTGAGTATGATGATGGTAATAGTGAGGAGTGAGTATGATGATTGTAATACATGAGGAGTGAGTATGATGATGGTAATACATGAGGAGTGAGTATGATGATGGTAATAGTGAGGAGTGAGTATGGTGATGGTAATACATGAGGAGTGAGTATGATGATGGTATTAGTGAGGAGTGAGTATGGTGATGGTAATACGTGAGGAGTGAGTATGATGATGGTAATACGTGAGGAGTGAGTATGATGATGGTATTAGTGAGGAGTGAGTATGATGATGGTAATAGTGAGGAGTGAGTATGATGATGGTAATAGTGAGGAGTGAGTATGATGATGGTAATACATGAGGAGTGAGTATGATGATGGTAATAGTGAGGAGTGAGTATGATGATGGTAATAGTGAGGAGTGAGTATGATGATGGTAATAGTGAGGAGTGAGTATGATGATGGTAATAGTGAGGAGTGAGTATGATGATGGTAATACATGAGGAGTGAGTATGATGATGGTAATACATGAGGAGTGAGTATGGTGATGGTAATACGTGAGGAGTGAGTATGATGATGGTAATAGTGAGGAGTGAGTATGATGATGGTAATAGTGAGGAGTGAGTATGATGATGGTTAATAGTGAGGAGTGAGTATGATGATGGTATTAGTGAGGAGTGAGTATGATGATGGTAATACATGAGGAGTGAGTATGATGATGGTAATAGTGAGGAGTGAGTATGATGATGGTAATACATGAGGAGTGAGTATGATGATGGTAATAGTGAGGAGTGAGTATGATGATGGTAATACATGAGGAGTGAGTATGATGATGGTAATAGTGAGGAGTGAGTATGATGATGGTAATAGTGAGGAGTGAGTATGATGATGGTAATACATGAGGAGTGAGTATGATGATGGTAATAGTGAGGAGTGAGTATGATGATGGTAATATATGAGGAGTGAGTATGATGATGGTAATACATGAGGAGTGAGTATGATGATGGTAATAGTGAGGAGTGAGTATGATGATGGTATTAGTGAGGAGTGAGTATGGTGATGGTAATACATATGGAGTGAGTATGATGATGGTAATAGTGAGGAGTGAGTATGATGATGGTAATAGTGAGGAGTGAGTATGATGATTGTAATACATGAGGAGTGAGTATGATGATGGTAATACATGAGGAGTGAGTATGATGATGGTAATAGTGAGGAGTGAGTATGGTGATGGTAATACATGAGGAGTGAGTATGATGATGGTATTAGTGAGGAGTGAGTATGGTGATGGTAATACGTGAGGAGTGAGTATGATGATGGTAATACGTGAGGAGTGAGTATGATGATGGTATTAGTGAGGAGTGAGTATGATGATGGTAATAGTGAGGAGTGAGTATGATGATGGTAATAGTGAGGAGTGAGTATGATGATGGTAATACATGAGGAGTGAGTATGATGATGGTAATAGTGAGGAGTGAGTATGATGATGGTAATAGTGAGGAGTGAGTATGATGATGGTAATAGTGAGGAGTGAGTATGATGATGGTAATAGTGAGGAGTGAGTATGATGATGGTAATACATGAGGAGTGAGTATGATGATGGTAATACATGAGGAGTGAGTATGGTGATGGTAATACGTGAGGAGTGAGTATGATGATGGTAATAGTGAGGAGTGAGTATGATGATGGTAATAGTGAGGAGTGAGTATGATGATGGTTAATAGTGAGGAGTGAGTATGATGATGGTATTAGTGAGGAGTGAGTATGATGATGGTAATACATGAGGAGTGAGTATGATGATGGTAATAGTGAGGAGTGAGTATGATGATGGTAATACATGAGGAGTGAGTATGATGATGGTAATAGTGAGGAGTGAGTATGATGATGGTAATACATGAGAAGTGAGTATGATGATGGTAATAGTGAGGAGTGAGTATGATGATGGTAATAGTGAGGAGTGAGTATGATGATGGTAATACATGAGGAGTGAGTATGATGATGGTAATAGTGAGGAGTGAGTATGATGATGGTAATAGTGAGGAGTGAGTATGATGATGGTAATAGTGAGGAGTGAGTATGATGATGGTAATACGTGAGGAGTGAGTATGATTATGGTAATAGTGAGGAGTGAGTATGATGATGGTAATACATGAGGAGTGAGTATGATGATGGTAATACATGAGGAGTGAGTATGATGATGGTAATAGTGAGGAGTGAGTATGATGATGGTAATAGTGAGGAGTGAGTATGATGATGGTAATACATGAGGAGTGAGTATGATGATGGTATTACATGAGGAGTGAGTATGATGATGGTAATACGTGAGGAGTGAGTATGATGATGGTAATAGTGAGGAGTGAGTATGATGATGATAATAGTGAGGAGTGAGTATGGTGATGGTAATACATGAGGAGTGAGTATGATGATGGTAATACATGAGGAGTGAGTATGATGATGGTAATAGTGAGGAGTGAGTATGATGATGGTAATACATGAGGAGTGAGTATGATGATGGTAATACATGAGGAGTGAGTATGATGATGGTAATAGTGAGGAGTGAGTATGATGATGGTAATAGTGAGGAGTGAGTATGATGATGGTAATAGTGAGGAGTGAGTATGATGATGGTAATAGTGAGGAGTGAGTGATGATGGTAATAGTGAGGAGTGAGTATGATGATGGTAATAGTGAGGAGTGAGTATGATGATGGTAATAGTGAGGAGTGAGTATGATGATGGTAATACATGAGGAGTGAGTATGATGATGGTAATAGTGAGGAGTGAGTATGATGATGGTAATACATGAGGAGTGAGTATGATGATGGTAATACGTGAGGAGTGAGTATGATGATGGTAATAGTGAGGAGTGAGTATGGTGATGGTAATACATGAGGAGTGAGTATGATGATGGTAATAGTGAGGAGTGAGTATGATGATAGTAATACATGAGGAGTGAGTATGATGATGGTAATAGTGAGGAGTGAGTATGATGATGGTAATAGTGAGGAGTGAGTATGATGATGGTAATAGTGAGGAGTGAGTTAGATGATGGTAATAGTGAGGAGTGAGTATGGTGATGGTAATAGTGAGGAGTGAGTATGATGATGGTATTAGTGAGGAGTGAGTATGATGATGGTAATAGTGAGGAGTGAGTATGATGATGGTAATAGTGAGGAGTGAGTATGATGATGGTAATACATGAGGAGTGAGTATGATGATGGTAATACATGAGGAGTGAGTATGATGATGGTAATACATGAGGAGTGAGTATGATGATGGTAATAGTGAGGAGTGAGTATGATGATGGTAATACGTGAGGAGTGAGTATGATGATGGTAATAGTGAGGAGTGAGTATGATGATGGTAATAGTGAGGAGTGAGTATGATGATGGTAATACATGAGGAGTGAGTATGATGATGGTAATACATGAGGAGTGAGTATGATGATGGTAATACTTGAGGAGTGAGTATGATGATGGTAATAGTGAGGAGTGAGTATGATGATGGTAATACATGAGGAGTGAGTATGATGATGGTAATACGTGAGGAGTGAGTATGATTATGGTAATAGTGAGGAGTGAGTATGATGATGGTAATACATGAGGAGTGAGTATGATGATGGTAATACATGAGGAGTGAGTATGATGATTGTAATTGTGAGGAGTGAGTATGATGATGGTAATAGTGAGGAGTGAGTATGATGATGGTAATACATGAGGAGTGAGTATGATGATGGTAATACATGAGGAGTGAGTATGATGATGGTAATACGTGAGGAGTGAGTATGATGATGGTAATAGTGAGGAGTGAGTATGATGATGATAATAGTGAGGAGTGAGTATGATGATGGTAATACATGAGGAGTGAGTTTGATGATGGTAATAGTGAGGAGTGAGTATGATGATGGTAATAGTGAGGAGTGAGTATGATGATGGTAATAGTGAGGAGTGAGTATGATGATGGTATTAGTGAGGAGTGAGTATGATGATGGTATTAGTGAGGAGTGAGTATGATGATGGTAATACGTGAGGAGTGAGTATGATGATGGTATTAGTGAGGAGTGAGTATGATGATGGTAATACATGAGGAGTGAGTATGATGATGGTATTAGTGAGGAGTGAGTATGATGATGGTAATAGTGAGGAGTGAATATGATGATGGTATTAGTGAGGAGTGAGTATGATGATGGTAATAGTGAGGAGTGAGTATGATGATGGTATTAGTGAGGAGTGAGTATGATGATGGTAATAGTGAGGAGTGAATATGATGATGGTATTAGTGAGGAGTGAGTATGATGATGGTAATAGTGAGGAGTGAGTATGATGATGGTAATAGTGAGGAGTGAGTATGATGATGGTAATAGTGAGGAGTGAGTATGATGATGGTAATAGTGAGGAGTGAGTATGATGATGGTAATAGTGAGGAGTGAGTATGATGATGGTAATAGTGAGGAGTGAGTATGATGATGGTAATAGTGAGGAGTGAGTATGATGATGGTAATAGTGAGGAGTGAGTATGATGATGGTAATAGTGAGGAGTGAGTATGATGATGGTAATAGTGAGGAGTGAGTATGATGATGGTAATAGTGAGGAGTGAGTATGATGATGGTAATAGTGAGGAGTGAGTATGATGATGGTAATAGTGAGGAGTGAATATGATGATGGTATTAGTGAGGAGTGAGTATGATGATGGTAATAGTGAGGAGTGAGTATGATGATGGTAATAGTGAGGAGTGAATATGATGATGGTAATAGTGAGGAGTGAGTATGATGATGGTAATAGTGAGGAGTGAGTATGATGATGGTAATAGTGAGGAGTGAATATGATGATGGTAATAGTGAGGAGTGAATATGATGATGGTAATAGTGAGGAGTGAATATGATGATGGTAATACATGAGGAGTGAGTATGATGATGGTAATAGTGAGGAGTGAGTATGATGATGGTAATAGTGAGGAGTGAATATGATGATGGTAATAGTGAGGAGTGAGTATGATGATGGTAATAGTGAGGAGTGAATATGATGATGGTAATAGTGAGGAGTGAATATGATGATGGTAATAGTGAGGAGTGAATATGATGATGGTAATAGTGAGGAGTGAGTATGATGATGGTAATAGTGAGGAGTGAGTATGATGATGGTAATAGTGAGGAGTGAGTATGATGATGGTAATAGTGAGGAGTGAGTATGATGATGGTAATAGTGAGGAGTGAATATGATGATGGTAATAGTGAGGAGTGAGTATGATGATGGTAATAGTGAGGAGTGAATATGATGATGGTAATAGTGAGGAGTGAGTATGATGATGGTAATAGTGAGGAGTGAATATGATGATGGTAATAGTGAGGAGTGAGTATGATGAGGAGGAGGTAGCTAGTTGCCTTACAGCTTCATCGGGGCACAGTGGCTTGCAGGCCTGTGTATCTATCCTGCTCTTGGCATTACACTCAGTCTCCACGATGGCCAACTCAGCGTAGTAGTTCATTCCAGTCATCATCATGTACTAGGAAAGGGAGAGAGACATGACTCACAGATGTAGGATCTTCATTTGATCACTTTATTGCGGGAGAATTTGAAATGTGTCATTTCCACTTTGAAATTTCAGACTTAATTTTCCTACAACAATGTCCATTCATTATAATCTACATAATAATTAACATTTTCTGTTGCAGCAGGATTACTTTCCTGCTGTAGCAAACTGGCTCAAATTAGGATCCTACACCTGTACAGGTTTAGACAGACAGGGGAGACCTACTTAATCTCCTAAAAAAACACTCCAAATAGCACATGACACTGTTGGCAGTGTAAGCAGTGCGTTACACCCTTTCAGCCTTATCCCTGAAACAGTGACCAGTTTTGACTAGATATAGGACAACAAACGTGTTTTTGGATTGTGTACCCAGAGAAGTACAGAGAGAGAATCCTAATACATCACCCTACCCCAGATGTTATCCTCCCCACTTCCATCAGTTTGAAGTAGGAGGTGTAGTTGTGGTCCATGTTGAACTGCCTGAGGCCTGCCTTCACACTCTCTAGGCCCTCGGGGCTATGAAGGGGCAGCAGGATGGGGCAGTCCGGACACATTCTGACCATCTTCTCAGCAGAAACTTTATCAAATCAAATGAAACTTGATTTAAAAAATGCACACAACCATTTTTTTTTGGGGGGGGGGGGGGGGGGTAGACTTACTCACTGTACTGCGTTTTTAAAAAAAGGACACATGTACTGTGTGTTTTGGTGGCGTGTGCTGCAGGAGACGAGGGTGACGTTAGATACCTGGTTCAGTGTTGCAGGAGTGTTTAGAGACCTCTGCCATGCCTTCTGTGATGCTCAGGGTCACATTGCAGTGGGCATTCACTTGCTGCATGAGGGAAACACAACATATATTTCTGCTTATTCGTCAATTTGTACAGGTGTCTCTCTCTCTCTACAAGACTGGCATGTATCACTACAGGTGTCTCTCTCTCTACAGGACTGGCATGTATCACTAATATTATTCAATGTCTGGTTGGCCATTGTTGTGTAGTGGCTTACCGTTTCATAGTCTTGACGGATGTCACACTCTTCAAAAGATTTTGGGTTGATGATGTGACAGGTTGTTTCCTGGAGGTCTAGTTCCAGGTGCAATTTACAGTCAGATTGACCCTGAGATGGAGAGATGGAGAGGAAAGATGGAGAGGAGAGATGGAGAGGAGAGATATAGAGGGTAGAGGAGAGATGGAGAGGGTAGAGGAGAGATGGAGAGGAGAGATGGAGAGGAGCGAGGGTAGATGAGAGATGGAGAGGAGAGAGGGTAGAGGAGAGATGGAGAGGAGAAATGGAGAGGAGAGATGGAGAGGAGAGATGGAGAGGAGAGATGGAGAGGAGAGATGGAGAGGAGAGATGGAAAGGAGAGAGGGTAGAAGAGAGATGGAGAGGAGAGAGGGTAGAGGAGAGATGGAGAGGAGAGATGGAGCGATGGAGAGGAGAGATGGAGAGGAGAGATGGAGAGAGGGTAGAGGAGAGATGGAGAGGAGAGATGTAGAGGAGAGAGGGTAGAGGAGAGATGGAGAGGAGAGATGGAGCGAGGGTAGAGGAGAGATGGAGATAGGTGAGATGGAGAGAGGGTAGAGGAGAGATGGAGAGGAGAGATGGAGAGATGGAGAGATGGAGAGGAGAGATGGAGGGGAGAGAGGGTAGAGGAGCGATGGAGAGGAGAGATGGAGAGGAGAGATGGAGAGGAGAGATAGAGAGGGTAGAGGAGATATGGAGAGGAGAGATGGAGAGGAGAGATGGAGAGGAGAGATGGAGAGGAGATATGGAGAGGAGATATGGAGAGGAGAGATGGAGAGGAGAGATGGAGAGGAGAGATGGAGAGGAGAGAGGGTAGAGGAGAGATGGAGAGGAGAGATGGAGAGGAGAGATGGAGAGGAGAGATGGAGAGGAGAGATGGAGAGGAGAGATGGAGAGGAGAGATGGAGAGGAGAGATGGAGCGAGGGTAGAGGAGAGATGGAGATAGGTGAGATGGAGAGAGGGTAGAGGAGAGATGGAGAGGAGAGATGGAGAGGAGCGAGGGTAATGGAGAGATAGAGAGGAGAGAGGTTAGAGGAGAGATGGAGATAGGTGAGATGGAGAGAGGGTAGAGGAGAGATGGAGAGGAGAGATGGAGAGGAGAGAGGGTAGAGGAGAGATGGAGAGGAGAGATGGAGAGGAGAGAGGGTAGAGGAGAGATGGAGAGGAGAGATGGAGAGGAGAGAGGGTAGAGGAGAGATGGAGAGGAGAGATGGAGAGGAGAGAGGATAGAGGAGAGATGGAGAGGAGAGAGGGTAGAGGAGAGATGGAGAGGAGAGATGGAGAGGAGAGAAGGTAGAGAGATGGAGAGGAGAGATGGAGAGGAGAGATGGAGAGGAGAGAAGGTAGAGAGATGGAGAGAGCAATAATACGTTGACAATACTGTTTCCCCCTTTACTCTTGTTACCACATATCTAGGAAGGAGAGAAACCAGTGAAGAACACACACCATTGTAAATACAACCCATATTTATGCTTATTTATTTTATCTTGTGTCCTTTAACCATTTGTACATTGTTAAAACACTGTATATATATATAATATGACATTTGTAATGTCTTTACTGTTTTGAAACCTCTGTAGGTGTAATGTTTACTGTTAATTTTTGTTGTTTTTCACTTTCACTTTGTATGTTGTCTACCTCACTTGCTTTGGCAATGTTAACACATGTTTCCCATGCCAATAAAGCCCTTGAATTGAATTGAATTGAATTGAGAAAACACTGAAATAAGAATTAGAGTAGAAAGTAGAAAGAGAGAGGTCTTTTCATCTTAAAACTTTTGGAACATGAAATTAGTGACAAAAAGATCTCATTCGTCATCTCTTCACACACTTTCATCAAGATCAACAAGTTCTGAGAGAAGAGAAATAAGATAGGCCTCGTGAGGTAGTTCTCTATCTTTCTCTCATTCCAAAATGCCCCCATACCAATGACGGCGTCCCAGTGATCTGAAGTGTGTCTGATACACAGTGTCTGATACACAGTGTCTAATACACAGTGTCTGATGCACAGTGTCTGATGCACAGTGTCTGATACACAGTGTCTAATACACAGTGTCTGATACACAGTGTCTAATGCACAGTGTCTGATGCACAGTGTCTGATACACAGTGTCTGATACACAGTGTCTGATACACAGTGTCTAATGCACAGTGTCTGATACACAGTGTCTGATGCACAGTGTCTGATGCACAGTATTTGATGCACAGTGTCTGATACACAGTGTCTGATACACAGTGTCTGATGCACAGTGTCTGATACACAGTGTCTGATGCACAGTGTCTGATACACAGTGTCTGATACACAGTGTCTGATACACAGTGTCTGATGCACAGTGTCTGATACACAGTGTATGATACACAGTGTCTGATACACAGTGTCTGATACACAGTGTCTGATATACAGTGTCTGATACACAGGGCAGAAAAAGGAATGGCAACTAATAAAGGAACCCCCTGAGATGCTGAGATGCAGTCCAGTGCAGTCCAGTCTAAAGATACCACACTCCCAACAAACACAAAAGATCTCATTCGTCATCTCTTCACACACTTTCATCAAGATCAACACGTTCTGAGAGAAGAGAAATAAGATAGGCCTCGTGAGGTAGTTCTCTATCTTTCTCTCATTCCAAAATGCCCCCATACCAATGACGGCGTCCCAGTGATCTGAAGTGTGTCTGATACACAGTGTCTGATGCACAGTGTCTGATACACAGTGTCTGATACACAGTGTCTGATACACAGTGTCTGATGCACAGTGTCTGATACACAGTGTCTGATACACAGTGTCTGATACACAGTGTCTGATACACAGTGTCTGATGCACAGGGCAGAAAAAGGAATGGCAACTAATAAAGGAACCCCCTGAGATGCTGAGATGCAGTCCAGTCTAAAGATACCACACTCCCAACAAACACCATGTAAGCCCCCCCATCAACCCCTGACCCCTAACCCCTTTACAGGCCCCCTATCAACCCCTGACCCGTACACCCCTTTACAGCCCCCCCATCAACCCCTGACCCCTAACCCCTTTACAGCCCCCCCATCAACCCCTGACCCCTAACCCCTTTACAGCCCCCCTATCAACCCCTGACCCCTACACCCCTTTACAGCCCCCCCATCAACCCCTGACCCCTAAACCCCTTTACAACCCCCCCTATCAACCCCTGACCCCTAAACCCCTTTACAGCCCCCCTATCAACCCCTGACCCCTACACCCCTTTACAGCCCCCCCATCAACCCCTGACCCCTACACCCCTTTACAGCCCCCCTATCAACCCCTGACCCCTACACCCCTTTACAGCCCCCCCATCAACCCCTGACCCCTACACCCCTTTACAGCCCCCCCTGTCAACCCCTGATCCCTACAGCCCTTTACAGCCCCTCTATCAACCCCTGACCCCTACATCCCTTTACAGCCCCCCTATCACCCCCTGACCCCTACACCCCTTTACAGCCCCCCCTATCAACCCCTGACCCCTACACCCCTTTACAGCCCCCCCTATCACCCCCTGATCCCTACACCCCTTTACAGCCCCCCCTATCACCCCTGACCCCTACACCCCTTTACAGCCCCCCCATCAACCCCTGACCAACCCCTGACCAACACTCCCAACAAATACCATGTATGCCCCCCTATCAACCCCTGACCCCTACACCCCTTTACAGCCCCCCTATCAACCCCTGACCCCTACACCCCTTTACAGCCCCCCTATCAACCCCTGATCCCTACACCCCTTTACAGCCCCCCCATCAACCCCTGACCCCTACACCCCTTTACAGCCCCCCCCGTCAACCCCTGACCCCTACACCCCTTTACAGCCCCCCTATCAACCCCTGATCCCTACACCCCTTTACAGCCCCCCCTAACAACTCCTGACCCCTACACCCCTTTACAGCCCCCCCCATCAACCCCTGACCCCTACACCCCTTTACAGCTCCCCCTGTCAACCTCTGACCCCTACACGCCTTTACAGCCCCCCCTATCAACCCCTGACCCCTACACCCCTTTACAGCCCCCCCTATCAACCCCTGATCCCTACACCCCTTTACAGCCCCCCCATCAACCCCTGACCAACCCCTGACCAACACTCCCAACAAATACCATGTACGCCCCCCTATCAACCCCTGACCCCTACACCCCTTTACAGCCCCCCTATCAACCCCTGACCCCTACACCCCTTTACAGCCCCCCTATCAACCCCTGACCCCTACACCCCTTTACAGCCCCCCCATCAACCCCTGACCAACCCCTGACCAACACTCCCAACAAATACCATGTACGCCCCCCTATCAACCCCTGACCCCTACACCCCTTTACAGCCCCCCTATCAACCCCTGACCCCTACACCCCTTTACAGCCCCCCTATCAACCCCTGATCCCTACACCCCTTTACAGCCCCCCTGTCAACCCCTGACCCCTACACCCCTTTACAGCCCCCCTATCAACCCCTGACCCCTACACCCCTTTACAGCACCCCCTATCACCCCCTGACCCCTACACCCCTTTACAGCCCCCCCTAACAACCCCTGACCCCTACACCCCTTTACAGCCCCCCCCATCAACCCCTGACCCCTACACCCCTTTACAGCCCCCCCTATCACCCCCTGATCCCTACACCCCTTTACAGCCCCCCCTATCAACCCCTGACCCCTACACCCCTTTACAGCCCCCCCATCAACCCCTGACCAACCCCTGACCAACACTCCCAACAAATACCATGTACGCCCCCCTATCAACCCCTGACCCCTACACCCCTTTACAGCCCCCCTATCAACCCCTGACCCCTACACCCCTTTACAGCCCCCCTATCAACCCCTGACCCCTACACCCCTTTACAGCCCCCCATCAACCCCTGACCAACCCCTGACCAACACTCCCAACAAATACCATGTACGCCCCCCTATCAACCCCTGACCCCTACACCCCTTTACAGCCCCCCTATCAACCCCTGACCCCTACACCCCTTTACAGCCCCCCTATCAACCCCTGATCCCTACACCCCTTTACAGCCCCCCCTGTCAACCCCTGACCCCTACACCCCTTTACAGCCCCCCTATCAACCCCTGACCCCTACACCCCTTTACAGCACCCCCTATCACCCCCTGACCCCTACACCCCTTTACAGCCCCCCCCTAACAACCCCTGACCCCTACACCCCTTTACAGCCCCCCCCATCAACCCCTGACCCCTACACCCCTTTACAGCCCCCCCTGTCAACCTCTGACCCCTACACCCCGTTACAGCCCCCCCATCAACCCCTGACCCCTACACCCCTTTACAGCCCCCCCCTGTCAACCCCTGACCCCTACACCCCTTTACAGCCCCCCCCATCAACCCCTGACCCCTACACCCCTTTACAGCCCCCCCTGTCAACCCCTGACCCCTACACCCCTTTACAGCCCCCCCCCATCAACCCCTGAACCCTACACCCCTTTACAGCCCACCCCCTGTCAACCCCTGACCCCTACACCTCTTTACAGCCCCCCTATCAACCCCTACACCCCTTTACAGCCCCCCCCGTCAACCCCTGACCCCTACACCCCTTTACAGCCCCCCCCATCAACCCCTGACCCCTACACCCCTTTACAGCCCCCCCCCCCCCCCCCCCTCCTCCTCCTGCACCCACCTTCTCCACTGTGCTGAAGGTTATGTTACTGAGCTGGAACTTGTATCCATGAAAATGTTTGTTGTTGATGCTGAGCATGGCCAACCTCGCCCCTGGCTCTTTTTCCTTCTCATCGCAGCTCCAGTGGCGTCCACTGGTGTCCCGCGTTGGCACACTGGCACAGTTCAGTGCCCACACTGTCAGGACAGAGAGAATAACCAGTCCCCTCATAGTAGCACACGCTGAATAAAGGGGCCCGGCAGCCTGGGGCACTTATTTATACAAACTACGGCCTGTAGGGTTAACTGGAGGGAGATAACAAGAGGCTCAGACTGCTTTCTGCACGCTGCCAAAGTCAATGTAAACAGAGGACAACAGGTTTCTGGGCAAGTTTGTGTCATTGACAGTGTTGCGAAATTGATCACTCAAAATGCTGGGAATGTGGTTTTGTTTTACATATTTCATTTGATCACTTTTGTCATTTTTCGTCAAACTTCTAATGTGTTTTTTTTTATTAAGGGTTTAAGGATGGTTGTATATTAGAAAATTCAACAACAATGTGAACTTTGTACTCTAGGCTTTTTTTGTGCGTGTGTGAGCTTTGTAGTGACCGAATAGAGGGTGAGCCATCTATCCTACGGTTAGAGTGAATGTTATACAATACATACAGTATATTTGTGTCTCTGACTGATGTGGTGGTTAGCCCGAGAGAGTTCATCCAGGAAATGATTAACTTGAGAGAAAACGACATGTGGGTCCACGGTGGGGCGTCTGAAATCATTGGATCACTTCAATCCTCCAATCACCACCAGCGATAAACTAATCTCTCTGCTACACGTCCAGTAGTTATTTGTGGAGATGTGCTTTGATCTTTGATCTTTCAACGTTCTGTGGGACACAGAGGACTGTGTCCGGAGTGTCACTGACAGGAATCAATAAAATACAACAGAGAATGTCAAAATGTGCCCCTCTGGTTGGGGGGGGGGGGGGGGGTCTGTGTGTGTGTTGGTCCCATACACATATTTAGCAGATGCTATTGCGGGTGTAGTGAAATGTTTGTGTGTGTGTGTGTGTGTGTGTGTCAAATCAAATTTCAAATCAAATTTTTATTGGTCACATCCTGTACACATATTTAGCAGATGTTATTGCGGGTGTAGTGAATTGCTTGTGTGTGTGTGTGTGTGTGTGTGTGTGTGTGTGTGTGTGTGTGTGTGTGTGTGTGTGTGTGTGTGTGTGTGTGTGTGTGTGTGTGTGTGTGTGTGTGTGTGTGTGTGTGTGTGTGTGTGTGTGTGTGTGTGTGTGTGTGTACATTTTACTTTTGAATATGGAGACATATAAGGTTGTGTGGTTCAGAGCTGCCGGACTTAAAAACCTTATTTCTGCTTTTCCTGCTGGCTTTTCTTCTCATTCTCAAAGACTAGATATCTTCATCTGATTTGCATTCCCTAGATAAAAGAGAAGTTTTTCTGATTGTCTTCTGTGGGGCTCTTTCTCAAAGGTAGTGCACTCTAAAGAGAATAGGGAGGACACATTATCAAAAGTGTTTGTGTGAAATTAAGTTTCTGAAACCCAAGCTTCATATAAGCAGAGATGTTGTAAACGGTTTTAGATTTCTATGAGTTTCCCTTTCTCCTGTTCCTCCTGTAGATTCCACACTGTCTTCACTGAGCCTCGTGGAGCAGTGATTTAGGCAGCTCTGAACAAGGGATTCAGACAGATTCAGAAAGCTCGGACTGGGGATGTAATCGAGGAAAAAGCACTGCCTGTTTGGGTGATTGAAAGAATCCTGTTCAATGTGATGTTTCTGGAGTCACACGCCGATCAGAGTTACAAAGCTGTTAGCCTTTGAGTGTAAGAAGTTAGTATGCTGAGGGAGGGGAATGGGGAATACTGAGGAATGGGGAATACTGAGGAATGGAGAATACTGAGGAATAGGGAATACTGAGGAATGGGGAATACTGAGGAATGGGGAATACTGAGGAATGGGGAATACTGAGGAATGGAGAATACTGAGGAATAGGGAATTCTGAGGAATAGGGAATACTGAGGAATGGAGAATACTGAGGAATGGGGAATACTGAGGAATGGGGAATACCGAGGAATGGGGAACACAGAAGAATAGGGAATACTGAGGAATGGAGAATACTGAGGAATGGGGAATACTGAGGAATGGGGAACACTGAGGAATGGGGAATACTGAGGAATGGGGAACACAGAGGAATGGGGAACACAGAAGAATAGGGAATACTGAGGAATGGAGAATACTGAGGAATGGGGAATACTGAGGAATGGGGAATTCTGAGGAATAGGGAATACTGAGGAATGGAGAATACTGAGGAATGGGGAATACTGAGGAATGGGGAATACCGAGGAATGGGAAACACAGAAGAATAGGGAATACTGAGGAATGGAGAATACTGAGGAATGGGGAATACTGAGGAATGGGGAACACTGAGGAATGGGGAATACTGAGGAATGGGGAACACTGAGGAATGGCGAATACTGAGGAATGGGGAACACAGAGGAATGGGGAACACTGAGGAATGGGGAATACTGAGGAATGGGGAACACTGAGGAATGGGGAATACAGAGGAATGGGGAACACCGAGGAATGGGGAATACTGAGGAATGGGGAATACTGAGTAATGGGGAATACTGAGGAATGGGGAACACTGAGGAATGGAGAATACTGAGGAATGGGGAATATTGAGGAATGGAGAATACTGAGGAATAGGGAATACTGAGGAATGGAGAATACTGAGAAATGGAGAATACTGAGGAATGGGGAATACTGAGGAATGGGGAATACTGAGGAATGGGGAACACTGAGGAATGGGGAACACTGAGGAATGGGGAACACTGAGGAATGGGGAACACTGAGGAATGGGGAATACAGAGGAATGGGGAACACTGAGGAATGGGGAACACCGAGGAATGGGGAATACCGAGGAATGGGGAACACTGAGGAATGGGGAATACCGAGGAATGGGGAATATTGAGGAATAGGGAATATTGAGGGATGGGGAATACTGAGTGATGAGGAATGGGGAACACTGAGGGCTGGAGAATAGGGAATACTGAGGGGTGAGGAATAGGGAATACTGAGGGTGAGGAATAGGGAATACTGAGGGGTGAGGAATAGGGAATACTGAGGGGTGAGGAGTGGGGAATACTGAGGGGTGAGGAATAGGGAATAGTGAGGGATGAGGAATAGGGAATACTGAGGGGTGAGGAATAGGGAATACTGAGGGGTTAGGAGTGGAGAATACTGAGGGGTGAGGAGTGGGGAATACTGAGGGGTGAGGAGTGGGGGATACTGAGGGGTGAGGAATAGGGAATACTGAGGGGTGAGGAGTGGGGGATACTGAGGGGTGAGGAATAGGGAATACTGAGGGATTAGGAATAGGGAATACTGAGGGGTGAGGAATAGGGAATACTGAGGGGTGAGGAGTGGGGAATACTGAGGGGTGAGGAGTGGGGGATACCGAGGGGTGAGGAATATGGAATACTGAGGGGTGAGGAACAGGGAATACTGAGGGGTGAGGAGTGGGGGATACTGAGGGGTGAGGAATAGGGAATACTGAAGGGTGAGGAGTGGGGGATACTGAGGGATGATGAATAGGGAATACTGAGGGGTGAGGAGTGGTGAATACTGAAGGCTGAGGAATAGGGAATACCGAGGGGTGAGGAATATGGAATACTGAGGGCTGAGGAATATGGAATACTGAGGGGTGAGGAGTGGGAATACTGAGGGGTGAGGAGTGGGGGATACTGAGGGGTGAGGAATAGGGAATACTGAGGGGTGAGGAGTGGGGGATACTGAGGGGTGAGGAATAGGGAATACTGAGGGATTAGGAATAGGGAATACTGAGGGGTGAGGAATAGGGAATACTGAGGGGTGAGGAGTGGGGAATACTGAGGGGTGAGAAGTGGGGGATACCGAGGGGTGAGGAATATGGAATACTGAGGGGTGAGGAACAGGGAATACTGAGGGGTGAGGAGTGGGGGATACTGAGGGGTGAGGAATAGGGAATACTGAAGGGTGAGGAGTGGGGGATACTGAGGGATGATGAATAGGGAATACTGAGGGGTGAGGAGTGGGGAATACTGAAGGCTGAGGAATAGGGAATACCGAGGGGTGAGGAATATGGAATACTGAGGGCTGAGGAATATGGAATACTGAGGGGTGAGGAGTGGGGAATACTAAGGGGTGAGGAATAGGGAATACTGAGGGGTGAGGAATAGGGAATACTGAGGGGTGAGGAATAGGGAATACTGAGGAGTGGGGAATACTGAGGGGTGAGGAATAGGGAATACTGAGGGATGAGGAATAGGGAATACTGAGGGGTGAGGAGTGGGGGATACTGAGGGGTGAGGAATAGGGAATACTGAGGGATGAGGAATAGGGAATACTGAGGGGTGAGGAATAGGGAATACTGAGGGGTGAGAAGTGGGGAATACTGAGGGATGAGGAATAGGGAGTACCGAGGGATGAGGAATAGGGAATACTGAGGGGTGAGGAATAAGGAATATTGGGGGTGAGGAGTGGGGAATACTGAGGGATGAGGAGTGGGGGATACTGAGGGATGAGGAGTGGGGGATACTGAGGGATGAGGAGTGGGGGATACTGAGGGATGAGGAGTGGGGGATACTGTCTATCTCACTCCAAGAGTGAGAAGCTTAGCATGAGTTAACAGTTATCATTAAACTATGTCGTCAAGCAAACATCTGTGTTGCATTCCTGTCTTTATTTATCGCCAGGGCAGCATCAGCTCAGCCTCTTAAACCTGAGTTGATAAAACCACATTTCAATCAGCCTGTGGAAACATGACATGGCAGAGGGGAACCTCCATTACAATCTAAAGTTGAGTCATTTAGCAGACACTCTTATCCATCGTGTCTTACAGTTAGTAGTTTAAGGTAGCTTAATGCCTGATGAGACAACCACATGTCACAGTCATAGTAAGTAAAACATTCCCTCGATAAAGCAGCTATGAGCAAAGATAATGCTAGTGAGAAAAGACAAGTGTGAGTGTTAGTGCAAGGAAGACAACCCCATATGACTGCAGTGAAGGTATGGGATCAGGCCTCAGCAGTGATAATCTGGTGAAAGTGAGATATGTTGCAGTAGACTAGAGGCTGTCTGAGGGTTTCTGAGACCTGTCTATTGTGAAACACAAGCAACCATAACCAACTGCCTATAATAAAATTATAAACATATTTAGCGTCTATATAGCACGTGTGTATATATGTATGTATGTGTGTGTGTGTGTGTGTGTGTGTGTGTGTGTGTGTGTGTGTGTGTGTGTGTGTATATATATATATATATATATACAGTGTGGAGAACAAGTATTTGATACACTGCCGATTTTGCAGGTTTTCCTACTTACAAAGCATGTAGAGGTCTGTAATTTTTATCATAGGTACACTTCAACTGTGAAAATTCAGAAAATCACATTGTATGATATTTAAGTAATTAACTTGCATTTTATTGCATGACATAAGTATTTGATACATCAGAAAAGCAGAACTTAATATTTGGTACAGAAACATTTGTTTGCAATTACAGAGATCATACGTTTCCTGTAGTTCTTGACCAGGTTTGCACACACTGCAGCAGGGATTTTGGCCCAGTCCTCCATACAGACCTTCTCCAGATCCTTCAGGTTTTGGGGCTGTCGCTGGGCAATACGGACTTTCAGCTCCCTCCTAAGATTTTCTATTGGGTTCAGGTCTGGAGACTGGCTAGGCCACTCCAGGACCTTGAGATGCTTCTTACGGAGCCACTCCTTAGTTGCCCTGGCTGTGTGTTTCGGGTCGTTGTCATGCTGGAAGACCCAGCCACGACCCATCTTCAATGCTCTTACTGAGGGAAGGAGTTTGTTGGACAAGATCTCGCGATACATGGCCCCATCCATCCTCCCCTCAACCCCTAAAGAATGATGTTTCCACCTCCATGCTTCACGGTTGGGATGGTGTCTTTGGGGTTGTACTCATCCTTCTTCTTCCTCCAAACATGGCAAGTGGAGTTTAGACCAAAAAGCTCTATTTTTCTATCTATCTATTTTTTTTAATCTAACTTTAACTCTACAATTTATACCAGTCTCCTAACTTTAACTCTACAATTTATACCAGTCTCCTAACTTTAACTCTACAATTTATACCAGTCTCCTAACTTTAAAGTCTACAATTTATACCAGTCTCCTAACTTTAACTCTACAATTTATACCAGTCTCCTAACTTTAAAGTCTACAATTTATACCAGTCTCCTAACTTTAACTCTACAATTTATACCAGTCTCCTAACTTTAAAGTTAGTTCCCCTACTGAATGAGGCTCTATCCCAGTCTGGGTCACACAGTGGTGTAGCGAGAAGGACCAGGGCAGGAGCGGAAGGGAGAGGGCGAGCTGGGGAACTCAGCCAGAAAGACAGGGGTGTGAGGGGGCTTGGCTGTCACCAGGGCCTGCCTCCGTCTGCGCAGGGGCCGGTAGCGGAAGTTGAAGGGCGGTCGAGCCACACCTGCACCCAGCTCCTCGGAGGAAGAGTCTGGAACTCCTGGAGAGACTGGAGTCTCCTGAGACTCCAAAGACTCGCTGGAAGACGAAGGGTTGGGGTTGGGGATAGGGGGGTTGGGGTTGGGAAAGATGCGTGTAGGGTCAACAAGGATACTGGGGTCAAAGGGTTGTGGTTGGGGCTCCTCCAGAAGAGGAGGGGGTGCTGTGGGGTAGGAAGGGATGATAATGGGGACGTTGGGAACAAAGATGGGGACTTCAGGCATCGTTGGGGGTCGAGGAGGGGTCAGGTCATGGAAAACATCAATGCCCTCGAGAAGAAGGTAAAATACAATTAAACAAAGCAACACAGTTCAATACAAGAATACAAATAACAATACAACACAACAATACAGCACAACAATACAACACAACAACACAACACAACAATACAACAACGCAACCATATAACACAACAATTCAGCACAACAATACAACACAACAACACAACACCACAACACAACAATACAACAACACAACACAACAATACAACAACACAACACAACACAACAATACAACACAACAATACAACACAACAATACAACACAACAGCACAACAATACAACACAACAACACAGCACAACAATACAACACAATAATACAGCACAACAATACAACACAACAACACAGCACAACAACACAACAATACAACACAACAAAACACAGCACAACAATACAACAATACAACAATATAACACAACAAAACACAGCACAACACAGTACAACAATACAATACAACAGAACACTGCAACACAACAATGCAGCACAACACAGCACAACACAGCACAACACAGCACAACAACACAACACAACAACACAACACAACAATACAACACAACACAACAGCACAACAATACAACAACACAACCATATAACACAACAAAACACACACAACACAGTACAACAATACAATACAACAACACAACACAACAATACAACACAATACAACAACACAACAATACAACACAACAAAACACAGCACAACAATACAACACAACAACACAACACAACAATACAACACAATACAACAACACAACAATACAACACAACAAAACACAGCACAACAATACAACAATACAACAATATAACACAACAAAACACAGCACAACACAGTACAACAATACAATACAACACAACAATACAACACAACACAGTACAACATAACAATAGAACACAGTACAACACAACAATACAACAGAACACTGCAGCACAACAATACAACAACACAACCATATAACACAACAAAACACACACAACACAGTACAACAATACAATACAACACAACAATACAACACAACACAGTACAACATAACAATACAACAATACAACACAGTACAACATAACAATAGAACACAGTACAACACAACAATACAACACAACAATACAACACAACACAGTACAACATAACAATAGAACACAGTACAACACAACAATACAACACAACAATACAACACAACACAGTACAACATAACAATACAACAATACAACACAGTACAACATAACAATACAACAATACAACACAGTACAACACAACAATACAACAATACAACACATTACAACACAACAATACAACAATACAACACAGTACAACACAACAATACAACAATACAACACAGTACAACACAACAATACAACAATACAACACAGTACAACACAACAATACAACAATACAACACAGTACAACACAACAATACAACAATACAACACAGTACAACACAACAATACAAAACAGTAATACAATACAACCATACCACACAGAACAACAAAACACAGTACAACACAACAGTACAACACAGTAATACACAACAATACAACACAACAATACAACACTGTACAATGCAACAGAATAAATCTCCCATGAGCCCAAAATTGGAAAGGATTGTATAATATAGGATTCATCATGAGTCCAGTCAAACCCAGATTTAACTAAGATGTAGAGTAGTTCAGGTTTGGACACCGTTTGTCTTTGCTCTCATTGAGTTGTCTGCAGTTGTTTACGGTTCTTGTGAAAGGTGCTCTTTCTCATTCCCAGAACTGAACAGATAAGCAAAAGCCTAAGCTCAAACAAACAAAGATACTGTAGGCGTATTGACAATACCTGTAGATGGAATATTTCACAAGAGACATCCACGTCTGGTTGGCCGATAGCTCCATACACCGCCCCCTTACAAAACCCAGCTGGCTGCAAGGGGAAAGGTGCAACTTGGTGTATGCAGGGGGCAACTGAATTTAAAATGTTATACACTGAGGCGAAAACAACACAATGGTTTGCAGTGGTATTGGACATTCTATTCCATCTCATCGATTTCACCCCCCCCCCCCCCACTCCACTTTTGGCATGGCAACTGTGATATAATATGTTGCCATGGGTTCTGACACATACGTACGTCTCCGCTGTTGTCTGTTGGCACACACATGCCCACATAGCCCTCGCGACACTCCTGCACGGTGTACTCCACAAAGGTAGCAGGCACGGGCCCACTCTGGGGGAAACGTAGACGAGGACAGAGAAGAGTCGCTCATACTGTTAACATGCCTACTGCGCTCACTAATATGAGATGCCTTTATGTACATGTACCTAAAATCATAAAATAATCTATAATAATCTATAAGAGCAGGTTAGCAGCCAGGCTCGCTCCCTGTACGGAGGCTCGATACCTGTACAGAGGCTCGCTCCCTGTACGGAGGCTCGATACCTGTACAGAGGCTCGCTCCCTGTACGGAGGCTCGCTCCCTGTACGGAGGCTCGATACCTGTACAGAGGCTCGCTCCCTGTACGGAGGCTCGATACCTGTACAGAGGCTCGCTCCCTGTACGGAGGCTCGCTCCCTGTACGGAGGCTCGATACCTGTACAGAGGCTCGCTCCCTGTACGGAGGCTCGATACCTGTACGGAGGCTCGCTCCCTGTACGGAGGCTCGATACCTGTACAGAGGCTCGCTCCCTGTACGGAGGCTCGATACCTGTACGGAGGCCCTGGTAAGGTTCTGCAGGGCCAGGCTGGAGGGCAGGGTGCTCTGCGTGTTGAACTTGTAGAGGGTCAGACCAGCAGCGTGCACCGCCCTGGGGCTGTCTATGGGCAGCAGCAAGGGGCAGGCCGGACATATCTGCTGCAGCTTCTCTGGAGGGTCTGCAGGGGGAGAGGAGAGAGAGGAGAGGAGAGAGGGGGAGAGGATAGAGGGGGAGAGGTCAGAGGAGAGAGGATAGAGGGGAGAGGGGGAGAGGAGAGAGGGGGGAGAGGATAGAGGGGCAGAGG